>NC_056734.1:689704114-689869114 GCF_019279795.1 Protopterus annectens | reverse complement strand
CACAGTAAGGATGAGTGCTGTAAAGGAGGGGCAGGTGGGGGAACTATGGGTATGCAATTATGAGCCTAGGCATGCAGGTGTTGGCTGGTGCAATCATATTAGGACCGCCCTAGGGATGTAAGTAATATTCCGAAATGGGCATAGCTGATGCCCATACCTCCAACCCCTAAGAGCAAATCCACTAGACAGGACATAAACCATTGGGGGAACAAATAGGGACCATACCTCTGAACTGTCCCCGATTACCAGGGACGTTCCTGATTTTGACTGAGATTCTAACTCTGTCCTACTTAATCCCTCCTAAAACCAGTGACTTTTGGAGGAAAGGTGGTGAATTACACGTAATGAATAATGACAACAATTAAGAGTTATAAACATCATTTACCTCAGAAGATGTGTATGAATTCATATGCTCTGAGTCTGTCAATGTGTCAGGTTAATAGCACTAATAATTTAAATGTGTCCCTGAAGTTGTTATGACATGTCCCTGATTCAGTTTGATATTTGTCCCCAATCGTTTGAGAGGTCTGATAGGGAGAGAAAGCACATATTCCACTTACAACCTTAGAAAGATGATAGAATATTAGGTATGCAGTAGCATGACTCGGCTGAAGGATGTGGGTTCCAAAAGCAAATTACTTGTTTGTATTGAAGAGCATCAGTTCCCATGTATTAGCCAGACAGGTGCAGATTGTAAGAGGAACACAATAATAATATGAATCAAACTCTGGACAGGCCGCGGATTCCATACAGTCGAACGGCATGCTTTCGCCTAATTGGCAGCCATTCCCGATAATGTAGGCATGTAATCCGATGTAATAGGCATCACAAGGTAATATCGTAGTCCTCACTCCCACCCAGGGGTGTGATTGTCATACGCAAACACCAAATGCAGTGCATTTGCAAGTGCGGGAGCAAACGGTTGTAAGCCTGTTTCGCCGCCAATATGTGAGTATTACACTGGTGAAGCAATGTAGAGGCAAACTGAGTGTAAGAAATTGTAACCGGCGGTTAGCATTGCTTAACTCCACACAAACCTACGCACACCCGCTCACAACTGTTTTAATGTGCCTTAATCACTCCGTATCCAACGGCCTTGTTCTACCCAGCAACAAAATAAATGGCCTCTGAAAGGCTCGAAACCAGGACCCTGCACACACAGATAATGTGATTTACCACTAAGCCATGACAGACATACAGACATTGGATGTTATCACAAACATATCATCCAGCGCAGTCATTCAACAATATAGGAAATGTATTCCATCATGTAGATGTATGTATGTGTTTATGTCCAGATATAGATACATACATATATATAGACATATCATTAACATCCCATGTGACAACAAAGCATTACAAAGGAATGAAAAGGGAAACACCAGCAACGCCTGTATTATGTAGTGGTGTTGTCCTATGACCCCCTCAGACAGACATGTGTCATTAATACACACAAACATTTGTACATTGGCCAAATACATCACTCTGTGCATTTTATTTACATTAACACAACAGTTCCTGTCCAATCATTATGTGAGAACAGTACTCTTGAAAGGTGCTGTGTGCAACATCATCATCATGAAAAAGGTAAATGGGGTAACCATAGAGGGACCGGTAGTGTTGTGTGTACAATGGGGTTGTCTGCATCATGTGTAACTGAAACCTTTATGAGTCATGTGCATACCAGGATCGTGTGCCTGAGAGACAGGGGTGAGGACAACTGTAGTATGTTGTGATGCATATTAAAAGGGTTACATGTGTCCAGTGGACACATGTGTGAAATTGACAGCTATGTATGGGGCAAACGTTGTCCTAGGAACTGATTGGCCTTTTGTTTCCGTGGGGTGAGAGTGGGATGTGGGGGAAGAGGAGTAGGTATGCTCATGGAGGATAGGTTGGGTAGGATGGCAGACAAGACAGCATACAGGGTTGGTATGTGACACATGTGGGGGGATACACCTTAGATGGGGAGGGGTGTTCGGCAGTCAGAAGCCCATGAACCCCCAGATGGAAATAGTGGGATGGAGGTCCACAGCCATGGGCAGCCACCACTGCACCAAAACAGCTGCAAAGGTAGCAGTTCTGGGGGCTGTCTAGGAGGAGCAGGCTCACCTTGTAAATTCTGATGAAGTCATTCGATGAAAACGCTTAACCTATCTGTGTAAACCTACGTGTTATTTCATTAAACTGTGTTTATGGTAGTACCTACGTGACTTTTGGCTGTGTCTGAGGCTGTGGGACATTGGTTGCTGTTGTTTTTTGGTATATCGTGGTTACTACTGGGCACCTTGTTTGATTTAACCTTGTAAATGTGACACTCTGCCCTCGAGCTGGCCTATCTGGCCTCAAAACCCATTACTGAGCCCCCTATGCACCACGTCCGGGAATGTACGACAGCGGAGAAGTTCCTATCTGGACCTGCCCCCAGGGGGACAAGCCCCATCCTCAATGGCAGTTCCACCAGAAGGTAGTGCAGAGCCAACAGAGGTGGAGGTCCAAGGTTGGGCCCCAGATGTGCTGGTGCCCGGTGCCATGGCCAGCTGAAGTGGGACAGGAGATTCTGCCGGAACCTCCAAACCCATAAAGCTCATGGTGTTGCAGTTTTAACACAGATATGGCTTAGTAATAGTCAACAGCATTCAGGATTACTTATAACAGCATGCATGGATATGACCATCAACCCAACACAACAGATGGTATACATTTGCAGAGGGAGCACAACACATGCATATATACTGCATGACATCTGTACAAAGTGTAGAAGACTTGTGACTGCAGCTATGAACAGTGGCCCATTATTGGCATGTCACTGAACCCCAGACAGTGACTGTCATACCACTGTTTCATGTGACATATGTCCAATCAGGGATGCAATGAAGGTAACTCTCATCACTATCACCATGTACTGACTGCAATCATCACACTATGCTCCTGCAGTTCGCAGATATGTGTTCAGCGAGTAACACAGGAAACAAATGGTTACACACACTGAGCAGTCCACATATGGCCCTACAGATGGGGGTTCCCCTCACAAACAGAGAACTGTCTTGTCAGTTTTAAAACATGAAGAATAGCCATTACCACACACAGCTTGTTAAACTGGCAGTAGTCTCAATGAAGCATAGCTACATTTACATGCTGTAGTCATGTCTGGCACATCACCCTCTTCTCCTTAGGCTATTTTCCACTGTGTATGTTGTTTGAGTAACATCTAGATATCATCTGTGATGCCGTTTACCAAACACCAGATCCAGGTTTCACTCACAGAGACTGTCATGGGCAAACACCAACGTGATGTTCCTAGATATTGTACTGTGTTTCCATGTGATTGACTATGGTAACATCATCACTGCTGTTTCACATGCAATCAGTTAGAGGAAGACTGCAATAGGTGCAGAGGCCATCACCTGATCATGACCATCACTTACAAAACACAAGCTGCTGCTGAGCAGGTGTACAACTCCACATCCACCAGAGAGTGTGTGAGGGACAGACAGAGGCAAAGTACATCAGAGAAGGGTTTGGAGACTAAAACCTAAGCATCGTCTGTCACACACCTACCAGTACAAGGGTTCAAACCCCTGAATGACTAGTCATTACTATTACAAGTGCATGCAGTTATTCCATGTGCCACAAAGCTGACATGTTGGTGTGCTATAAGAACATATATGTGTGCTGGTGAGTGACATCTGCAACAGAGATATAGTAGACATACATTAGGTGTGTGTACACATCCCGTAAGTGCATATATATATATATAAAAAAAAAAAAAATATATATATATATATATATATATATATATAGTTATGACAGTTGTACAAAGGTAGCACACATGGCTGTCCACATGAACGGGTGTCATTATCAACACAACCACATTCTCTAATGGACTCACATCGATGCACTTTGTCAGGCCCATAAATACACTTCCTAACTACTTAGTTTGCCACACTGCAGTAATGCACAGGTACTATATGCACCAGAGGAGATATCCGGAGGTTCTATGGGCTAGGGCATGTGAACATGTCTGACATCAGTCGGTATGCCAGTGGGAGTTAAACTGGGTGTGACTGTGGTTGGAAGCATCATACCCCACATGCAGACACAAGGTGCCAGTACTGACATGCATGTGTGCATTGCTTCATGGGTGTGTAGTGGTTGGCTGTGCAAGATGGCTGTACAAGGCTGGGTGAGGGGTAATCCTTGTCATCATGCCACCTGACAATGGCATGCAGTGTGGTACAGGGGTGCAATGTCTGCAATGTCCCACACAGATGGGTATTGTATGAAATGTCCTGATATCCTGGTTACCATTGTGTATGGCCATTGATTTGCAATGCATGCCATGTTTGTGTTTGATAGTCCTTGACATGGAAATTGCCTGGGATGTGCATGTCCCACAATAATGTACAGTGACATGTACAAGTGTACCTGGTTTGGCTGGCACATGTTGTGTACACAGACTGTTATCTTCAGATATGCCAATACTGGTCTGGTGGGGCAGGACATGCTTATAGACAGCAGGTTGACCCTGCACCTGCATTGATAGCATAATACAGGTATTTCCTGGTGTCAGTGGCATCAGTCCATACAGGGCATGTGTGTAAGGCATTGTATGGCCTCTGTGGATCACATTTGATGGCACCACATATGTTGCAGGCATCCAGTGGAGAACATAGTGAAGGCACATTGTCTGCAATTATGTGCCTATTGTACTGCTGGACAGGGTGCCATGCCCTCTGCAGCCCACTGCAATCACACCATGCCTACTATCTGTCATCAATGTGCAGGGTACTAGCAACATAGCAGGATATTCTAGGCAAGTGTGTTTGTGTATGACACATAGGTTCAGAACATATTCCGGGTAATAGTAGGGTTGCATACCTTGTTCACCAGGCCTTTTGCCAGATGTAGGGGTATGGCTTGCCAGCACAGTCCCTTGGCTGATTGACATTTGTACTCCTCATGAGGTGGACATTGTGATATATAATATGGACACCATATAGGAAAACTACAAAAGCCGCTCCCCAACATGTCCAGTGGTTAGACACTCACAGCCACCTCCACACAGGCTCTGACTGTCAAACACACACACCTGCCATGTCTTGGAATAGAACCCCTACCTAACTAGTTTTTTACATTACAGCATTACACAGTTACAGCATGTGCTACGGGGATTACTGGGTTACAGCAGTCCCAGAGGTGTATTACTAGGTGGGTGACAACAGCAGGATTGGCAAAAGTGGCTATGTGAATTGTAAAGAATGTGCATACTCTAAAAAGCATTGTTCCTTTCTCAGGCAGACACACACACACACACAAACACAAACACACAGTTGGCCTGTCTTGGAATAGAACCCCTACCTTACTAGTTTATCACACTACAGCATTATGCAGTTACAGCACTCACTATGGAGATCACTGGGTTATAGACGTCCCAGAGGTGTATTTCTAGGTGGGTGACATCAACAGGAATGCCAAAGGTGGTTATGTGAATTGCAAAGAGTGTACATACCCTAAAAAGCATTGTTACTTTCTCAGGCAGGCACACACACACACACACACACACACACACACACACACACACACACACACACACACACACACACACACACACACACACACACAGTTGGCCTGTCTGGGATTAGAACACCTCCCAAACTAGTTTAACACACTACAGCATTACGCAGTTACAGCACACACCATGGAAATTACTGGGTTACAGCAGTCCCAGAGGTGTATTCGTAGGTGGGTGACATCAGCAGGATTGCCAAAGAAGGGCATTTCAGGTGTACTGCGAGTTGTACATGTCTGTTACCTGCATGTACCCGCTGCTTACTGTCACAAAAACACATTTACACCTGCTTACAACTGCCTTATGCAGTCCTAATTGACAGTATCAACAAGGCTTGCAGGTCTTGAACCCTAGACCATGCACACTGAGATCACTGGACATACCACTAAGCCATCTGGGTTGTATATCTCTTGCATGGAGTCTATAATGCACATTTTACTACAGGTATTCCACAGTACTGAAAACAAATGGGACAGTCACTTTGTGTACATATGTACAGTACCCTTGAATGTACTGTAACTCTGTGAAACAACAAAGACAAGTCTACATCTGTACAACTGTCATAACTACACATATATATATATATATATATATATATATATATATATATATATATATATATATATATATATATATATATATATATATATATACACATACGGGATGTGTACATACACACACACACACACACACACACACATATATATATATATATATATATATATATATATATATATATATATATACATATACATATACATATACACAGACATAGCTATATATATATATATATATATATATATATATATATATATATATATATATATATATATATATACACACACACACACACACACACACGTCTGAACATCCTTTGTGACACAGAAGGGTGCCAAAGGAACTGACATGTACACAAAACAGAGGCATCTCTTGTGTTATAACATTTAAATCTTAAGCAGTTCACCAGAGAAGAGATGGTTGTTGTGTATGTGGAACTTGGGGTGGGGAATGATGGCTAATGTAATCTACCCCGGGGATTGGGGAGTTAGGGTGGGGGAATGATGGGGATGGACTTACATCCCAGTGACTACTTCTGTGTCACTGCTCGACAGTGGCACAGGAAAATAACATACCCAACTGTAGTCATGCTTGACTGTGTATTCTTTACCATTCCTAACTATGTAATACTTTGTAGACACCAGTCACCACAGATGGCTACCATGGTGTGCTAAAAGACATTACACATCTGTATGCCTGGCTACAGAGTAGTCACACACACACAAACATGCACACACTTGCCAGTATTGCGCATACATGTCTTGCCTATGTAAAGGTAACTAGTACAGTGGTATGCAGTTGGGGTATGTGCCACAGAACACATACAATTACACTTACTCTGATTCCACTTCTGAGCTGGGTGACATCACAGGACTGATTACTTGCAGTGGGGAGGGGGGAAGAGAGAGTTTTAGTAGTTGACAAGGATAAAGACCAGTGCAAAAGGAGGTATCTCTTTGGAATGCAGCAAAACCCACTGTCATGACAGGATGCAGACACAAATACACACACACACACTCACGCATTTGTTGACACACACACTCAGGCATTTGCTGACACACATACACACAGGCATTTGCTGAGACACACACAGGCATTTGCTGTCACACACACAAACACACGCACGCAGTTGCCAGTGGTGGGATCAGAACTCCTACCTATCTACAGATCACTATTACAGTACTACACAGTTATGAGATGCGCCACAGAGATTACACATTCCAAGGAAGTCAGATTGCCCTTCTAAAATTCAGGACAACAACAGGGAGACTGACAGTCACAAAGTACATAGTTGTAAACCTGTGTGTTTAAAGTAGGTGTCCATTACAACCTGTATGCACAAACAAGACACATCATCTGCAGGTAGGCTTGAGAGGTATAGTTGTAGCACAACAGTAACCTGAACTGGAGTGTGGCCATCTGTGAAATGGACAACTACTATCACTATACAGGCTTACAGTGGGTATGCTCATACACTTAGTAGCACAGGGCCATTTGGGATGCACTGTGACTACAACTACACAAGGTTATACTGGGCATGCTCATACACTTAGTAACAAAGGACTTGTTGGATTCACTGACTCAAATTACACAAGGTGGCAGTGGGTACACTCATACACTTAGTAGCACAGGGCTGTTTGGGATGCAGTCCGATTCTAACCACAGAAGGCCACAGTGTGCATGCTCATACACTTACATGTACAGAACACATTGTAATGGACTCCTATTGTAAACACACAGGTTTACAGCTATGTACATCTTACCTGTCAGTATATTTGCGCATCATACTGGTTTACTACCTGATACCTGTCTGTGGCCCGTAAATGATATATGTGTCTGTGCTGTGTGATACACATGCATACATGTACATGAAGTACTGACATATATATGTTAAGTATACACATTCATGCATGTGTGGATGTGACAGACAATAGGTTACCTGGGACACACAGGCGGATGCTACCTACAGCATGTGTCATACACCTTGCTGCCCTGAAAGGCATACATTGATAGCAGGTTTTGGACAGTGTCATTATACATGGAACAGTGGCATGTGCAAGAAAATGTGTGAGCCACATTGTGTAATGGTACTGAGGTGCTGGTGTCAAGATGACCTCTCCCGGCTGTTAGTAGTTGTCATTATTAGCAGGACTGCTATCCTAAGTATATCTCACATTGGTCATATACACAATTTCTGCTGCTGTCCATCACCGTACATGAGGCATTTGCTACCAAGCACATTACTGCCACTCACAGTGATGTCATGGTACAAGTGGCAACTGCTAGACCAAAACAATAAGCCAATGTCCTGCTGTTATTATGAGGTTGTCCAGTGTCTGTCATTCTGGGCTGTCATGACTGAACGACAAGCCCTCAACACAGAGCACATGCATCCATGTTTCACGTATATGTGGATAATACCTAGGTCGCATTTACCCATATAGCCACATTCCAAGGCAAATGTCCTACACCCAGAAGTAACACCCTGACACCTACAAGACAATTGCATTGTATGCTTATGCTAACCAGTGCTAGATGTGTGGCTTAATGTAGAACCTACAATGGGGAATACTGACATCTGTGCAGTGAGGAACACCAGCCTGAAGGCTCTGTAGTGCACAATTGCACTACCACCATATAATTCAGATCCAGACACGTGGGCCATAACAGTGGTATGGACCATTCCAGGTGGTGGTGTATACATATTCATTAAGGCTACTCACATGTAAAGACCACTACTCCGACATAACGCATCACAGATGAGTCAGGTACAGGTGACAGTGGCAAACGCTGCATTCTAGGTTGTATCCTCATATACATCCACCACCTTGTCCCCAGACTACCAACACACATCCATATGTGGTATGACGTAGTATGGTAGACCACCAGATAACCCTCAATTGGTGGACTGTACCTAGGCCTACATCAACTATGCAAAGTACCCATGTACAGACACAGCTGCATAATGTGTTATGCAATGCAATAATACCATTATTTGTAACCAGCTCAGTTGTTCACATACCAGGGTCCCTCAGATGTTGTCAGAATTAACACGGTTGGCTGTTGCTGTACACCAGTAAACAACACCCTCATGGTTGGGTATGACTTAACTGTACCTGCCCTGGATATGTACATCCCACACTCATACAACATAAATGACATTACCATAGCATTCGTTATACTTCTACATACAGGTGGCTACAGTCATTACACACATGCACATGGCAGATAGCATGCTAACAGTATATAAGGTTTGATATCTATGTTAACAGAGGTAATATTCCCTCTCTACTGGTCACCCATGACACCTATCATATCATACAACATTCCATGTGGCATGCATGTCATTAGACATATCCATCTAATGCAATGCCTACAAACATACCCAAATAACAGGATCATAGGACCTACACAAGGTCTGTATTGACAGTCTCAGGGAAATCCAGCTTTGCTCTGTATGTTCCTGTGTAGTCACAGGTGATATGTTCATGACATGTACAGCCATGTGTGGCCACAGCTCCTACATATACTCCATGTCAACAATTGCAAGCCATGCATGCTGTGTGCTGTCTGAACATTAGCCTTAGTACCACAATAACCAGCACATGCTGGGGTGAGATGTTTACAAGCCACAGACCAAGCACATGCTTGAATGAGTGTACTGCCTAGCTCTAACAGAGCACATTGCTGGAACTCTTCCAGTAAACATGAGGTGTGTGTGGCAAATATGATGTGCTCACAGTTGACCATTACAGTGCCCTGGCTTCACCCTGACAGGACATAGGAGCATGACATGGAATAATGCTGTGTGTGTCTCGCTGATATGTGCTGTTGTCATATATGTACACTTGGCTACTCAGTGAAGGTGGTGGTGTCCTACCAGTACATTAATACAACATCCATTATGGTGTAATGCTCGGCTATGTTTCACACATGGCATGGGGAAGGTGTGGAATGTATCCTCTTGACCTGCTAATACACTTACTGATGTAGACCGCATATGTGTACATGTATTGATGTTTGTGTAGATTCCATGTGTGTGCAGTGTCTGATGTCTGAAGGTGACTGTTGTCTTAGTACATCATGCTGTTGCAATACCTCCTCAACATTGCCAACTGTATATGGTGATATGCTCTAAGTACAGTAAGCCGTACATGAGGTATGGACAGATGTTTGGACATGACTACTAAGTGTTGGGGCTTCTTTGCAGATGAATGATTACTGAGGACAGCTCACTAGTGTGTTACAACCATTCCTACAATAACCTGTGTAACTGCTAGGGTCAGGTTTTGTTAATTGAAGTTGAAGACAGACAATGTAGAATGCTGTAAGGGTGACACTGAAGGCAAACCTCATGACACCTGTAACAGTAATACCGCTCCAGTGTATATATTGTGCATATATCAGTACAGATGGCAAAGGAAAGAGTCAGTAAGCTTTGTACCAGATGCGATAGTGCTGTACATCTGTAATACATATCATGAGATAGGCAGGTGTTTGATTCATAGTACTGGCACATGTGGGTGTGTGTGTGTGTCCATATATGTCACGTATGGTTGGGAATACATCCCACATGTTTTCACTCTCCTGAACACTGTTGTTGACACCAGTACAGAGTGAAGTGTAGAAAGAAAGGCATAGGCAGGTGGTTGAACCTCACACATGTAAAGTGTCTGTATGTGTGTGACATAAGTGTATATCTTTGTGAACGCCACAGTGTGTGTGTATGTCTATGTGTGTTTGTGTGTGTGTGTGTGTGTGTGTGTGTGTGTGTGTGTGTGTGTGTGTGTGTGTATGGCTGTCCGTGTGTATGGCTGTCCGGTCCCTGGAGTGAGGCTGTATTTTACCATAGTGAAATGTTAATGCCCCCTCCCCCCATCCACTCAATGCAATCTAGCATCCCTGTTGATATCATCAATTGTAGATGGGCATTCTAACCACCTGTTAACACGTACACCCCTGGGGTGTGAACTGTTGTTACATAGCCTATTGATGGACCCCCTCCTTACTTACACTCACTGCACTGTAGTATCCCTGTCGATGTCCTCGATCCTAGGCCATTCCGACTACCTGTACATGTGTAATCTCTGTGGTGTGTCTTGTAATTGCATAGTACTAAAATGATGATATGCACATAGGCAGGGGTTCTCATCCGAACACTGGCAACTGTGTGTGTGTGTGTGTGTGTGTGTGTGTGTGTGTGTGTGTGTGTGTGTGTGTGTGTGTGTGTGTGTGTGTGTGTGTGTGTCAGAGTGGGTGTTACTGTGTCTGTGAATCCCTGAGTGTGTGGGTGTGTCTGTGTTTGCATGCTGTCATGGCAGTGGGTATTACTGCTTCCCAATGAGAAGCCACTATTTCCACTGGCCTTTACCCTTGTCATCTGGCATACCACTCTTTTACCTCCTCCCCACTCCAGGTAACTATACCTGTGATGTCACTCACTATGGATGTGACGGCTCTGAACACAGTAGCTTACTACACAGCTATCATGCTCTTGGATCATTACAACAGTAAACATAATTAAAACATGGGAGAATATAACTGTGATGTGGAAGTTACAAAGTGCATGCAGGTATTGTCATACTGACCTGTGGGTAGTCAACATGTACATATGGGATACTAACCGCAAACACCGACATCCCCCGGCACATGCAACTACACATGCATGTTATATAGTAGACAGCATGCACATTATACAATTATAGTGGTGGTTAGCATACATACCTGTATTGCACCATTTGTGTTAGTAGCCTATGCCCCATACCTGCAACACAATGCATGCACTTTGCACCATTGCACCGCACTGTCATGGTGTGTGCAACATACAACACGTATTAACAGACCATCGCTGACCTTTGTACATCTGCTATTGATGCTTAGTGTTGGCCACCGCTCCTATGTGTGAGGACATGAGCTGTAGGGTATGTTGACTGCATACTATGTTTGCCTGAGCCCTAGTTTGCATATCTCCCCCAAAGCAGTGCATGTCTGTACAACATTATTCCGCCTATCCCTGAGCTGAGTCTAGGCATTGTGCATGTGGCCGTACACATATGTTTGACATGGCTGTCCCTACTTTGCAATGGTGCCACAGACCAGCACAGGTTTACAGTACACTGGCCTGCTGTGTGGCATATGACCTTGCCAATCACATGTAGTATGACATGTCTTATGCTATGTTGAATGACATGCATACATGTGTAACACAATGGTGTCCTTTCCAATCTACAGAATGGTAATGGTGTCCCAATGCAGGGACGTGTTATACTAACATGGGCCTTCAACTGATGCAATGTTGTCCGTCCACCCTACAAATATGCAGGGACATACTGCACATTGAGCTGATGTGCATAGCCATTGCAGGGCATCATGTGGCTTCACAATTGCTATACAGTGTGAGCTACTGACACAGTTCATAGCCATGACTATGTTCACATACAATACATATCTAATGTGGAATGTGACCCACGTCACTGAGGTGTATACACACTAATCCCTAATGTGGAATGTGTGACTCAGGTCACAGAAGGGTATATGGATGACACCCCTGAACATCTGCAACAATATTACTGATGCCTAGCAACTATGCCCACACATGGCTAACTTAGCAGCACTCTATATCCCACATGACATCTGTGTACCTCACACACATGAGGAGCAGGCATGACAGTGATGTCTGACACCAGCAAGGTGAATGCACTGTATCTGTGGCCTGATGTGGTTGTATGTGTATGTTGTGCAACACATGTATGTATTTGATTACTGTATAGGTGAATGCATTCATGTCGTGACACACGCAAGATTTTCAAGACATGTTGTGTGGTGGTTTAATGTCATGTCTACACAAGCTGTGCACAGGCCTGTATGATGTTTAGTGTTTCACATCTGCAATATCATCATTACACAAAGGCCATAGTTGTATTGTGTCAAGCCAATGTACAACAGGGTGTACACACATGTACATCACTTCTACTGTGTGTGTGTTGCTTCATATCTCTGGCCATCCTCCATGGCCATGTGTACACATGTTCTGTCCAATAGTTGTGATGGCCATCTTATTTCACATGTCAGTGTTATCCTATATGACATACACTCATAGATGTCATATGCTCCACTGAAGACAGGGTTATGCAGACAAAGGGTGGTATGTATGGGATGTGAGACATGTTTTGCAGGATAGTTGAGCAGTGTTGCAGTCATCCCACTACATGTCATGGACATGTCAGATAGCACATGACATTGTGTGACATTCATAGCAAGGGTATAATCCACAAGGGTGTATCCTGTGGGCCGGTCATACTCCAGCTCCAACACATTTAGAGTGCATGCACACATATGTTCTCTGTACAGTACTGTTCATATTCCCAACATGGGTAATTCTGATATGTAGTACCTGTCCCTACAGTGAAACACACCTCCACCATTGTATTCACTGTTGTCCACACATCTGGCAATGACAGTTTGGAAGGTTTAGTATAGGTGTTTCATATAGTCTTCAATTGTTTCACATGGGTAAACACTGTGATGCATTGCAGGTCTGACCAGTGTCCATTAACAGGGCCACCATACATTATGTGTACATGTGTTATGGCAGATAGCATGCAATCAATATGTTCTGTGCATTATCAAGCCTGGTAAATAATAACAACCTCACCTGATACAGGCTGCTGTCACTGCAAAATGCCAGGGGTACCTAAACAGGAGTGTCACAGCAGTAAGATAATTATCCACACCTGTGTGATAGCTACATGGTGCAATGTCCATGTTAGCACATAAGCCAGTACAATACACTATACTATGGAGTATGCACATCTGTACATACATAGAGTAGCAGACTACAGTATGTGGCATATGTGCATACATGCCTTGCATATGATGTTACATTACATATTGTACAGTAACACATGTAACTATGTGAAATATAGTTGTGTTATATGTGCAGTAGTGACTTACCAGGCAACTCCAGGCTCGGTGGTTGAGAGACACCCACCTCCACAATACCAGCTAAAGCTTGTGGATGGAGGTCTGCAGGTGTCCCCAGGTGTCCCAAGGTTGGCCAGTAGCTCCTCGGTACGTGTGAGTGGAGGCTGGGTGAGTGGCCCCCACCTGTTGCACCTTGTTCCCTGGAGATTGCATTAGCATGCTGTTTTGTCCATCTTATGGAGTCAGTGAGGTGTTGGCGCACCTGCTGATAGGTGTGATTGTGATCGCCAACATAATTTACCCTCCTGTTGAGTTCCTCTCACAGGGCATCCCACTGCTGTGCATCCTGTGCACATGGCTGAAGAGTGTTGTATGGTTGTCAAGGAGGTATGGGACGAGGACCTCATCCTCCAAGTGGCTGTATGCCGGCAGTCTGCTACGTGGCATACCTGGAAGACATAGTGATGGAAACAGGTCACAGTAACTCACAGAGAAGTACAGAAGTACAGCTGAACCTACATGTGTATCACATTTATTAAGATTACAAATATGTCTTTGCAAATCTACATGACACTAACACCACTGACATGTATAAGTTACACACATTTGACACTTACTGGTGATGTGATGTTATTGCCATATATGTGTGTGTCATGTGATGACATTGCTCATATACCATGTGGATGTTGTCTTGACGTGGGCATGTCTGTTTGCCTGTACTGGTGTCTTTACCTATCAACACATGCCTGGATGTCTTCACATTAATGCAATCAACCTTAATGCTGTGTATATGTCACATATATAGTCATACATAGCCATTAGGGGCATGACCTGTGACCCTGCAGACTTGCAAGCATGTATGTGTTTTGCCATATACATCTACATGGCACTGTACAGCTGTGTATCATCCTGCCATGTATTGCCTGTGTTGCACATGTGTAACACATGGGACAATAGCTAGCCTGATGGTGTTTGAAGGGCTGGATATCAACTATAGCATGTATGGTTATAGTGATCTAGTAGGCTATATGCTCTGGGCCATTTATGAGCCTAGGCAGACAGGTTACCTAGCTGTAGGCAACAGACAGGTAAGTTTCAGTGGCCAGTTCAAGCAGTGCCACAGAACTGATCTACAGGGTTACTGAAATATTTGGCATGCAGTCATCACACCATGTCACAGAGAGGGGCGATGTGCAGCTTTGCTGGACAGGGATGCATAGTATAGCAAGAATATGTTAAGTGTATGGGACAGAGATCTGTCAGGCATGTTGTGATCCTTGTACTAGAAAGGTGGATGTCCATGAAGTATGTGTTTATTTGGGATCAGGATGTGTTAAGTATAGCATGTCCAACACCTCTGGGTTGGACATGGTTTTATTCAGGCTAGGCTGCATGCTACATAGTGCAGCTAGGGATTGGGAAGGGCAGTGTAGGCCATCTACACATGGGCACTAACCCTTAAAGGAAATATGTGATCTATTTATGGGTCACATGGGTGTTGAGTATGGCTGAGCAATTATCTCTATATTCCTGGATGGCACCCTGTCATGATTAGGGGTGCCACATATGACTACCTGTCTGGTGTGGTGAAGTAACTATCAAAGGAAAGAGTACTGTCCAGCTGCATTCCATACACACAGTTGCCATTATGTTGACCGCTGCCTAGGTGGTAGTTCATGGATACAGGGTTTGTAACATAGGGGATGACAATGCAATACTTAGCTGTCAGATTGTGGCTATACGTCACACACCACACATCTGACACACTAAGGCCCTTCTGTATGTTGAACGCAGCACACATTGAGTTGACTATTGCTCCTAGTTCATAGTCATAGGCTGATGCCTTCTGTGTTAGTCTGTGTGGTATAGATAACAAAGAGTGGGAGCACCAGGAATGAACCCTGTATTACTGTGGCTGGCACTGGTTTGATGTATGTGTATTAGTCAGACACCTTCTGTAGTGTTGGTTCTGCCAGCAGTCCAGTTGCCAACCACTCCTGTGACATAGGAATATACACCTAGTTTACTGAGTGTAGCTGGAACACAGCATGGGTGATGGTGTCCTACGACCTGGCAAGGTCATGCTATGCAGTGTGAATCAACCCTACTGTCATCTACATCTGTACTGAGTACATCAAATATGTTGATCACGGTTCATTGCCTTACAAACCAGACTCAGCAGGGTAGTTGTGCACTATTTCCCATTATCAATGGTGTCTCCCCCTTTGTAGGGTGTGATAACGTTTGCTGTGCATCATTCGGTGTGTACACAGCCTGACATGGAGCTATGATTGAGCATGATGTGTATGTGGATAGCTGAATGTTCTTACATTTGTGTAGGATACACCCTGGGATGTTGACAGGTCCCATGAAAGCTGTATGTATGGCTTTAGAGAGTGCAGCTTGTACCTGCATAGTCATTGTAGTGTACATGGATATATTACTAAGTGTACCTGTTGGAGGGGTGGTTGGGAGTAGGTTTAGGTTCTGCAAGACCCTATCTGGATGAACAGGTGCTATTTCTGTAGGTGCAGTACTTCCCATGCCATAGTGCTGTGCAGCACGGCAGGTCTTGTCGTTGCCATTACGATTAATGACACAGCTATAGAATGCTCTGTGCTTGGCCTCATAATATGTGGCTGATTAGTTTCACAGTAGCTTTGTGTGGTTTTATATGGTGTATCTGCATCTTACTGTGGCTGACCAGGGATCACCTACACTCATGTGTGTTCAGTTTTGCAACAGTTACTACCTTCTGTGGTACAGTTTAAAGCATGGTACCACTAGTTTGCCTTCTTGTCTGTGTTGGGTTGAATCCTGGTTCTGTTTCAATGGCACAATCACTGCACATATGTGACTGCTTAAGGTTCATTTGTGTAGGATTCAGCATTTGCATATGCATTGTCCATCTGCATGGGTGCCATGACAGTCACCACTCTGCTCTTAGGAAACATAACATTGACATTGGAGACTAACTATGTGTAGCATACTGTTAGACCTATTTGTGTGACTACTGTGATCCAAGTCAGTGGGGTTGATGGAATCCAACATGCATTGAGCGCAGGTGTTGGTACATGAGGAGTCTTCCCAGTTCATAATGGAATAGTTGAGTGTAGCCATTATTATGGTTCTGTCTCAGACCTAATCTTCCCCATTACAGCACATTATGACAGTTGAGAAATCCGCGGCCTGGTGGGTGATCTGTCGCAAGGTGCAATTTGAAATCCACTTTGGCACAAAGGTAGTTGCTCAGCATAATGCATCTGAAGTTATGCAAGTACAACTAGCGTGGGGGTGTACATATCCTTCAGGAATATGGACACACCTGCGGCCTGTGTGTTCCAATAAAGGATAATGGGCAAGAGGTGAGGTATGTGTTATACCATGGTCATGCAGGTGTGCTCTCCAGAGCATTGAAACATGTCTCAGCCACTGCACAGATATGTTCTCCATGTTAGTGATTGACATATGTGTGTCTGTATAGTGTTTCTGACATGTATCATTGTGTAGCGAGACCCGCAGTTCATTGATTGTCTGTCCCTGTAATAGCAGTGGACCTTCACTTGAACTGTGCATGATGAAGGCACTATAGGGGAAGCATGAGCCCTAGGCAATATCCAGATTCCCAGGGGTAACAGGTGCAGGCCCTGTCTGGCAAAGCATCATGGTCTGTCAACCATGTTATCCCAGGCAGACAGATACTGGATACCCTTTGACTTGCACCACTGCACTAGACAATTGTGGAATACAATCCTTTTGTCTCTGTACTGCAGTATCATTCTGGCCAATGGCCGAATGCTACCCAGGCCTTGGGACATACCTGCATGGGCTACAAGACCTGACAGTTCCTACATGTGTTTCCATGCAGTCCAGGCTACTGCATCACAGGTCCTGCACAACAACATGGAGTATGCCAGAGCCATGTGTATAGTTCAAAAGGTGGTCTGAGTGTATGGGTATGTGGCTAATCATGGCAGACAGGCAGCTGACAGTATGTATGCCCTCATATAGGTTGGTTTGTAACATAGTGCTAGAGTTTGCATTCACAAATGAGTACTGTTGGGCATGTTTCCAGCCACATGTTCTGAGGTGTGGCAAAATTATGCAAACTATGTCATACAGTTTGTGTATTTCGGTGTCTATCTTTTCCTGCTTTGGGGGGGTCACTTGGTTGGCCAGACACTTAGAAGCATCTGTGAATGTGTATGATTTCTGGTAATGTGTGTGGGTGTCCTTACTGTGTTCTGGTAAGGGTATGTGTTGGTTGTGCTGATGAGCTACATGTGTTAACCTACACCTCATGACTGTCCAGTCCAGTCATGGCTATAGACTGGGCTGCCTTCCAGCTTACCCCTGTAGCTGCATCCGAAACAATGTGTGGGGCATGGTGTTAGGTGGGTTTGGCAGTGTACATGGCATAGAGATTACATTTCCCCAGGATGGCCACATACACAAAGCTGACATTAGTAAACACCAGTAGCTGACTAGTGGACATGCCTGTATGAGCATTCAGTACTACAAGTACCAAGTACTGTATTTAGTTTACATATTGCTTATGAAGCTGATTTAGACAGTGATGCTCACATGTAAATATTTGTGTTATGGACATGACAACGCTGGCTATTATTGAAACATAGCTACCTTTAGCAGCAATCCTCCTCTGAGGAGCACATCACATCCTGTTAGTTGAATACAGATGATGCAAGTGTCTACAGGTCTGTTTTCTTCTCTGGGTATATACACACATATCCACCAGGACCATGAGCTCTGTTGGGCACAGACACCCAATCTCCAAACAGAGTCATGTATCAATAGACTCTGATACCACTATCAACATGATCAGGATATAATCAGATAGTGTGAGCCATCACCTATGAAGCGGCTATTACACATGGGCAGCTGTCTTCTACATTTTACACTCCTACTGCAGATGTTACACTGGAGTTAAAGATGATATGCAACCTGTTTCATTACCAGTGCTGTGCACTACCTTACATACAGTATGTGCAAGTGGCTGTTAGGTTGGCAATGAGAGGTTGGACTACACAACCCTGGTAGTTCAACCAGTGTGTCTCTACTCTCAATATCCACTCTATGTAGGTGTGCACATAGCCATTTGGCCCAGCCCTGTAACAAGGGTCACTACACATTTGTGTAACATGTACACATGCACAGCTCTTATTGCTTGCAAATGATACTAGAGGACCAGCCCTGTAACAAGAATCACTACACATTTGCATAACATGTACACGTGCACAGCTGGTATTGCTTGCAAATGATACTAGAGAGGTCCAGCCCTGTAACAAGGGTCACTACACATTTGCATAACATGTACACATGCACAGCTCTTATTGCTTGCAAATGATACTAGAGAGGACCAGCCCTGTAACAAGGGTCACTACACATTTGCATAACATGTACACATGCACCACTCTTATTGCTTGCAAACGATATTAGAGAGGACCAGCCCTGTAACAAGGGTCACTACACATTTGCATAACATGTACACATGAACAGCTCTTATTGCTTGCAAATGAACTGTGTTCATAAATGTTTATATATATATATATGGCTATTGATGTATATATATATATATATATATATATATATATATATATATATATGCAGACATCACTGACATGTGTATATATATATATATATATATATATATATATATATATATATATATATATATATATATATTTCGTATTAATTTGTAACAGTAATACATATGTAGACTGGAATGTGTTGGTTCACAAACTACAATACTTTACAATGTACTGTACATATATACATAAAGTGACTGTCCCATTTGTGATCATTACAGTGAAATGCATATGGTATAAGGTGTAGTCTCAAGACCATGAAACATGTATACAGCTCGGATGGCTTAGTGGTAAGTCCCATGACTATAGTGTGCATGGTCCAGTGTTCAACACCTGCTATGCTTTACAAATGTTTTTTACTCCAGAATAAGGCTCATTTAAGCAGTTGTAAGCATTTTTAAAAGTGTTTGTGAGACATTATAGCAGCGGTTAAATACAGTTAAACAAACGTAATGTATAATCTGTGCGCGCAAGCATGGCCACATCCGCTAACTACTCAGGATATATACATGTCAGTGAAGTTAACATCTCACTATGTGCTGACATAACATTACATTCTCTGTTGACTGTACTCTCCAGCACACATGGGTTTATATGGGTGTTTCGAATGTTTATTATACAGACGATTACTACCTATATATGCAAGCTGTGGTTAAGGTATACGTTTGAACATGATAAACATCCCTGCCTTTATCAGGATTGGAACCTTGAATGCACAGATACTATGCAGATGCTTTAACCATTACACTGTTGACATTAACGTTGCTTCTGCTTATTTCCTATTTAGATGATTTCTATGTGTAAGCTAGGCTAAGCAAAAAGCCGAGGCCGCCAAACTCACTGAGCTTCATGTACTCTTGAAATAACAACATATAACAAATGTACTGAGACAATACATTACATTCCTAACTACATTAGGCATAGCCCCTCACTGACACACTTCAAGGGAGACCTTGTTGCGTGAATGGGTAACAGAATATACACCCCTGGGATCATGTGTCCCAGAACCATACAGTTAGGGGGTGGGGAAGCCTGTCCAGTTTGATAGCTGCGAGGCCTGTTGGAGGAATTGAATAGTGTTGAACTGTCACATTAACATGCTCTCTTTAGATCACTAAGTGCCCCTATCACCCTCCACAACCCCAGTCTTCAACAGCTTCCAGCAACTCTGCCTGGAATTGCTTCATTGGCTATGCTTGACAGAGGCTCAGTTACTTCATCAATGGTGTAGGGAAAGCCAACATACTGTAGCTATGCTTCTAATTGCCCTTGGGCAGATAGGTAGTAGGCTATCTGTGAACTTCTAAAGTGCAGGCCATCACAGCCATAATATGTGAATAAATAGACCTTCAGATCACAATATACAGTGAGAAATCACCATGTAGTCAGGAAACAGTTAAGTACAGCAAGAACATACAGAACACTGATACTTAGTCACTCCAAAAGACTATCTTGGAAGCTAGAAGAGTTGTATAAGTTTAAGGCTTTCTATTGCTTACCAGTAGGTTACCTACAGGAGAGATGAAAAACAAGCACAGCTGGGGAACATGCATGCAATGATACCATACCAGCCTATGTGTCAGCCTTAGGCTTTGGAATACTGGCCAAGGCTATTGGTGCCCCCATGGTGCCTTATTTAGGAGAGTCTTGAAGGTGAATACCAGCTCCATAAATAGCACAATAGCAGATTCAATGAGGGTTATGCTACTCAACACCAGGGGTTGTGATCACAACATGCATGCACTCACAGCACTCCTCAGGCTGGACAACATCAACATCTGTGCAGCGACTGAGATCTGTCTTAAGGCTCCTAAGAGCACACCAGCACTACCAGATTACAACCCATACCACACATTTCAGCCACAGAACATGGACTGACAGACATGGAGGGGCTGTATCCATATTCATCAGGGATACCTACACCTCCAGCATGATACCACTGAGATCATCCATGTTCAGCTAACATCAGCCACAACTACAATGCAAACTGTGGCCTGCTACAGATCACCCTCCATGACCCAGGACCACCACTCCACCTACCTGGATACAGTGGAGAACATGACAGTCCTAATGCACACCCTGGCATTGGTCGATGTCAACTACCATACCATTAACTAGGAAACTTACTCTGGTACTCACTTCCAGGCCCATCGCTTCCTGGAATTTATCACCTCATATGCCCTGTATCAGGTGGTAACCTCCCTAATGTGGGGTGGAAACTACTAGAAGTGGTCATCACCAACATGGGAAACAGGTGCACCAGAGCGGTGGTTAACCGGTCACTGGTTAGATCTGACCATGAACTATTCACTGTTTCCACACCCAAAGCATCTCCCCCACCCACGGATACCACAGTATATACCTTTCCTACAGCTAAATTTACACTACTAGTGGCAGGGGTGGGTGGTTTCACAGCCCCCACGCTAAGGGAAAACACTGCTCAAGATACAAACAGATTTACAAATGCAGTCTATAAGCACCTACACAGATGTATGGATTGTGCCATCACTGGTAACCCAAGACTCACTCCTCCTAGACAAGGACACTGGTCTGGTGGACCTCTGCAATAAACAGGCTATACTACAGAAGTATAACAGTGTTCCAGACAAACAGCAAATTCCACGAAGGGCAGACATCCGTGACCACTATTAGTATGATATGTAGGTCCCTCATGACATCATCTAAGGCTAACATCAGCAGGTGAATACGCAAGGATTCGAAAGATAGCCACAAAGCCTTCTTTGGCTATGTCAAGGATCTATGTGATGACACACAGATTTGCACTGTGCCAGTGAAATATAACACAAAATATGCTGACCCAACTGATATCACCAACATCCTTGCAGATACATTCAGTGCATAATTCACCCCCTAAAGAGTCCACAACACTACCCAAAAGGTACAGCATCCCACACATCAGAGACACACAGGTGGAAATGGCACTCTCTAACAGCAGAACACAGCATCAATGGAGGCAAGTGTTGTTCCAGACTGCTTCTTGCAAACTGTACAAGACAACCTGCCCCCCACCTAATTAAGCTTTCCTACCTCAGCCTCTCCACAGGCTACATGCCCATACAATGGCACGTGGCAACAGTTATTCCACTCCATCAAGGTGGAACCACAACTGACCATGGTAACTACCACCCCATAAGCCTGACTAGCCTGGTCTGCAATGGTATGGTTCGCATCCTCATGGCACTCATTAACAAAGACATCAGTAACCTCCGAACATTTGACCCAACCCAGGTCAGCTTGGCTGAGTGCAGTTCATGCCTACTGAACCTGTTTGACGTCTTACATACAGTCACCAAGACATTAGATGACAGGGGAGGTGGTTCACACATACTACCTGGACCTCGTCAAGGCTTTTGACACCATGCCCCACTCAGGTATTATTGATAAACACACCAGCCTGTACATACACTCATACATTACAGGTTGGGTTGCCAACGGGCTTACATACAGAACCCACAGGTACGACTAGCAGTCTCCAGGTCCAACTCTTGACCAGTCAAGACTGGTGTCCCACAGGACTCAGTCCTGGGAGCCCTACTGTTTGGCATATATGTCTCAGAGGTACAGGCAAACACAGGTGGACTACGGCAGACCATGTTTGGCAATGACTGCAAACTGGGAGCCATGACTGATAGTCCAGCTGACACAGACATCCCTCAAGGGGCCTCACAGAGAAAGTCTCAGGGTGTCAACATCATGGCCTCCAGCCAAGTGCCACTAACTGCACGGTCATTCCATTGTGGAATTGGCACCCACATATTAACACATAAGTGGCAGCCACTTTAATACGGATGAGATAATGGGGTATCCAGGGACTAAGGTAGATAGTGATCTCCCCTTTGACAATTATATCTCCACAGTAGTTAGGACATCCTTCTATGTAGGCCATCTGATTACTAAAGGATTCCTATCTAGATATACTGGGGTTATAATGCCCCTTTACTCATCACTCATCAGTCCCATCATAGGGTATAATAACCCCATGTGGGATGTACCTCAGAAGACACTTCCAACAGCTGGGAGGTCCACAAATATACCTCATCAAGGGGAATACTGGCCTCCAACATATGGCCTATGCAGCCAGACTGAATAAACTCCTGCTTTACTCAGTGGCATCTCATTCACCCAGAGATGATGTCCGCTGGCCAACACAGCCATGTCGAACTCAGGCTTGATCGATATACTCCACCTATGGGAATTCATGTCACAGTGAGCCACACACTGTAGTGAGCTGAACCTTGCCACAACAATGACTGGAAGATGCTGGAGGGACAGCTTCCTGCCACAGACACTCCCCATACTTTGGAACAACATCCCTATATATATTATACAGAGCCCCTCTCTAACACTCTGCAAGAGAAATCTTGAAGAGTGGATAGGAAACAGTAGATGCACCCCAGGGATCCTGCCATTGGCTCTGCTCCACAGAGGGATAGTTAATGAATCAATGGGGTGGCAAAAGCTGACACATTTTGGCTGGACTTATGAATGGCCTCTGGCAGTTGGCCAAGTAACTACCTATGAATCTATACATACAGTATCTGCATACACTGATAGCTTAATTTACTGTTCAGGTGTTGACTTACCTTGTGCCAATGGCAGTTGTGTGTGCAATAGTTGAGGCTGCCTATGATGGATGCACACAGTAGACTGTCTATACATGACAATTTACAGGTAAGTCTTGTGTGTGTGTGCCATCCATTTTTACTGAGTGTGCAGGTGGAGAAAGGTGTCAGTCCCTAGGTGCCTACACTGTCAGTGCGTGTGCTATACATTTCCTCTTTGCCAAGGCATGGGCATACTGGGCACGCCTCCGTATGCCTACTGGGACTGGCTCAGGGTGTTCGTGGTCTGAGTACCTCTGCGCCTGTGGGGCCCTTGACAATGGTGGTGGGCTGTGAAGGCCTTCACCATTCTGTCCCTGCTGCAGCTGTTTCTGCAGGACTATATTGTGTAGCATGGCACACACTATGAAGATGTGGGCACATGTGCCTGGAGAGTAATGCAAGGCTCCACCAGATATGTCCAAGCAACGGAACTGTGATTTCAGCATCCCAAACACATGCTCTATGATGATTCTGGTTTGTGCATGTGCCTCATTATGGCGGTCCTGCATGGGTGTGTGTGCATTTCTGATGGGAGTCATCATCCACGGTTCCAGTTCATAGCCAGCATCCCCCATCAGGTGGCCATTTGGAATGTCCCCCCTGGCAAATAACCGATACAGCTGTGAAGCATGCCAGATGTAGGAGTCATGATAGCTTCCAGGGCTGCCAGCACACACACCCATGATAATGCCCTGGGCATTGCACACAACCTGGCAGTTGATGGAGGGGTATCCCTTGTGGTTTATGTAGCACATACCCTGTTCACTGGTTGGTGACTTGATGTGTATGTGCGTGCAGCCTATTGCACCCAGTACCTCTGGGTATTCTGCCACATGGTGGAAGAGATGCATATTGTTGGCCAACTCCTCCTGCATTCAGGAGAAGTATATGTGCTCATTAGCATGTGGTAACATGACATCCATGAACTGGTATAGTACCCTGGATGCTGATGCTGTGAGATCCCCATGATATCCCCAGTTGGTCTTTGAAAGGTACCTGTAGCTAGTATTCTCAGGCTTGCACATACCTTTGTATCCACTGGGATGGGTTCCCCTCTGTTTGTTCTGGCTCTGAGGTGTGGCCAGCACAGCTCCACAAGTTGCTGTAGGATGTCCCTGTCCAACCTGTAATGCTCTACTATTTCCAGATCATGTAGCCCCTGGTAGGTTACCCTGGGTCTGAACACTCTCCTGCTCCTCCTCCTTTGCCTGAGGTGGTCATGTGCATCATCCTCCACACCACCTTCAGTCTCCAACACATGCTGGTGGATCAAAGCTATGGCAGCCCCTAACATGTACATAATAAAAGTTCCCTCTCTGTATACACCACTGGTGCAGAGTGTATGGGAATACACAAATGTGTGTGAGGTGCTTTCACACTTTATAGTATTGTGGTATGGATGCTGCTGATGTCAGTGGGTGTGTATGAGCTATTTCAGCTGCAGAGTGTCTTAATTATGGGTTTTGCAATGAGTACTGCAAGTGTGGGGCCTTTACTGTGGAGATCTACTTGCCTGCCTTGATTAATCTGTTGCCCTTTAATTCATTTTTAGACCTGGATCCCCTCCCATTATCAGGCATGCATCCACCTGCAGTTTTTCTTGTTTTGTACTTTCCCTACCCAGTCATGGCAAAATGTGCCTTGTAGCTAATATACTGCAAATCGGCTTTGTTCTGCTTTGACACTTTACTGTTTTGTTTGCAGCACAGCTGCTCCCCTTTCCTGTTCTGCAGGTAGCTGCCTGCAGCCTTGTTAGCTGTTGTCAATGGCCCACTGTACGCTCCTAGGTGTTAATTAGTCATTTGTATTCCAATTTCACTGCTGCAACATTTCCTTATTTCTTTCCTATATCCTTCCTGTTTCAGCTGCAGTGCGTGCCGCGTACACCCATTTACCGGGTTTACGCGTGTTTTCATCTCCGTTCACTTGCATACTCGGTTACCTTGTGTACTCTCAGCTAAGCATAGCTATGGCCAATTCGACACACCCCTATCCTGCAGCTTTGCCTAGCTAGGGGCAAACCAGTTTAGCAATGCTCCAATGTGCTTACAGCAACGGCGACACACCCCTCTCTTGATGTCATCTTTATCTCAAGAGCACACCTCGGTGTTATAATGCTACACTGTGAGGTGCATCCTTACACCAGCGGGGAATCTGCGATTCACTATTACTCCTCTCATTTGCATGGCATTGCCTACTAATTCCTAGCTACTGTGCATAACAGTGTCACTGCCCCTTAACAACCCTTGAGCTTTAAGTATGGTGTAGCATGCCTGCCATTGACTATTATGGGGAAATCATGATATGTGTTTCATTGCGGTTTTATTCTATATTTTTATATATTCCTTGTGATCTCCTTTGCGCACCACTGCCCTGCACTTCCACGTCACGATAATGCAACTATATATATATTAAATGTTAACTTTATATTTTGTACATTTTTTTATGCCAATGGCTATATATTTAGCCATTGGCATATATTAACAATATAATACATGTGTTTGGTCGGCTGTCATGGCTCCGATTTTATGTTTGCAAAAATGTAAACCATTTTTTACGGTTTACATTTCTGCATGCTTACACTACGCCTGCACCACTTCCTGAATCGCTACATACCTTCATTTGCATGCTACACTGCTGGACATGGGATAATTAGCATACAAGGCTTGGAAGTTGTGTGGGCATAGTGTACGCAGGTAGTGCACATAGAAACCGCTCGTACCTTAATCACTCGGTGGCCATATTTAGTCTTAGAACGCCGACGCTATGCCTGCACCTGGTGCAAGCTTCATGAATCCTGGGGTTTATTGTTCCTGCGTTTTGCTGTTTTGTTGTTCGCATTTTGTTTGCTTATCCTCTGACACATAGACCTGTAGTGTTAATAATACATAGATAAAGTATAGGCCACATTTTTTTTCATGTAAGATCTTATTTGGAGGAAGGCACTTTTTGTCTAAGTCAGTCTTCCCACATTTACTGTGTACAGTTGTTACAGTTAATACACAGAATATTACAGACCTGTTTTCTATCAGGTGATAGAACTGCAGTTAACTGAAACATACAGGGCTTGAGTTTTCATTCAAGTGGCTTTTCAGTCAAACTGCTTCAAACATGTAAGTTTCAGTCAACTGCAGTTTTATTACCTGATAGTAAACCTACAGAACCACATGATATGGCTAGTCAAATAATTTTATTAAATGTTAATCATTTCTCCCCATTTAAATGAAGGAGACTTTTTTACTGCTTAAAAACATCTAAAGCTAATTCCGTGCATTACAAAGAATCCCATTTGACAGTTAAGAAAGAGCATAAAGACATTTTGTATTTAAGTTTGCTTACAAGGATAGAGCACTGATCTCATCTGATGAATTTCAAATCCAGCTAGTGGTACAGAGATGACAGTTAAAAGAGGATCACAGTACAGTCAGATATAATATGTCACCCAGTGGCTAGCCAACTGGTTCACAGACAGGACCCAGGAAGTTAGAACTGGGGAGTCCACCTATACAAAGAGGCCAGTCACAAGTGGAGTCCCTCAGGGATAGGACGCTGGGCAGTTCTTTTTTGGCATTTACTTCCCTGAAGTCAAGACTAATGTTAATTGCCTCTGGCTAACTAAATTTGCAGAGGATTGCAAATTAGGAGCTGTCTCTGAATACCACACTGACACAAATGTTCTCCAGGAAGGGCTGACACAGACAAACAACTTGTGTCAGAGCCATGAACTAAAACTAAATGCCAAGAAATGCATAATAGTATCCTTCGGGAAGTCATCCATCCCTGGAAACTATCATAGGTTCATAGGTTCATAGGTGTGTACTAGGCTAATGGCCCTGGAGCCTTTACAAGCCTAGCCTATAGAACTACCCTGGCATTGTGCCATCTGACGTTAGTTCTCAGTGCCTATATCAAGTAGAGCCACTGGAGTGATCCCCAGGGTGAGCTTTCTATTTCCCATCCACTCATCAAGATTTCTCTTAAAGACGGCCAGTGAAGTGCTGTGCTTGACATGTATGGGAAGTCTATTCCACAGCATGGGCTGTCTCTGGGTTATGAATCTGTCCCTCCGGCATGTTCTGTTGATTGTGGTAATGAGACTGAGATCTCTGGAGCATGTCGTGTGGAGGGGTTGGGATTTCTTTAGATGTAGCATTTCTAACAGAGCTGGGTCAGACATGGCTTTGTAAGTCAAGTAGAGATTGCCTCTTAGTAGACGATATGAGCCAGAGAATAGCTGAAGTTTTTTGAGTCTGTCCATGTAGGACATGTGTTTAAGGCCTAGGATCCTCTTTGTGAGGTATTTTTTTGGCCTTTCCAGCTGTTGCATGTGTCTAGTGAGGTTCATGCCAAATAGGGCATTATACTCAATGATTGGCCTAATGAGGGAAGAGTAGAGAGAGATGATGACCTCTTTCTTCCTAGATCCAAAACCCTTAGTAATGAAGTGTGTCACAAAGAAAGACTTTCTGACCACAGTGGCAGTGTGGTGGTCGAAGGAGATGTTGCTGTCAACCTGTGTCCTCATCTTTTATAACTCCTTCAATGTTCAGTGGGCTCCCATTGATGTGGTAATTGGTAGGAATTGAGTTTTTCCCAAAGGGGATGACGGCACATTTTTTGTCATTAAGCTTAAGGTCATGGTTTTGACACCAGTCATTGGTCTCAGTGAGGCCTTTCTGTAGGATGTCTACATCACTTGGGGAGTTAATAATGGCTCCCAACTTGCAGTCATCTGTGAACTTGGTCAGCCAGAGTCACTCTGTGTTGGCCTGGACTTCTGAGAAATAGATGCCAAATAGAGGAGGACCCAGGACGAATCCCTGTGGGACTCCACTCATGACTGGTCGGCATTCTGACTTTGAGTCCGCTGCTTTCACACTGTGGGTTCTATCTGTGAGCCAATTTGCAACCTACCTAGTGATATAGGAGTTGATGCCTAGTTTGGTGAGTTTATCAATAATTCCAGAATGGAGAATGGTATCAAAGGCCTTGGCCAGATCGAGGTAGGTTGTATGAACTGCCTTGCCCTTATCCACAACTCTGGTGACTGACTCAAAGCAGTCAAAGAGGTTGAGCAGACATGATCTACCTTTCACAAAACCAAACTGAGTGGGATCTAGAGTTTGGAGTTTCCCTATATCCTTGTTAATTAGGTCCATGATGATGTGCACCATAGCCTTACATATCAGATTCATCAGGCTAATGAGACAATAATTCTCAGGGTCTGTAGTCGCTCATCCTTTATGGAGAGGGATGACTGTAGCAGTGCACCATTCAGTAGGGACAAAGCCTGAGGTGAGGCTGTGATTGAACAGGGTACACAGATGTGGTGCCAGTTCACTTTGTAGTTCATGCAGAACACATCCAGGGATATTGTCTGGTCCCATGGAAGCTGTAGTCTTGGCCTTGAACAATGCAACTTTTACCTGTGCTACAGTAATGCTGGGTGCCTGGCATTCTGCCGGTATTGTGATCGGTCCTTTGGGGAGGGAGGGGTAAAGTTGGCACTGAATCTGTTGGCCAGTATGTTGGCAATATCTGTTGGCTAAATATAGGAGGTACCATTGTGCAGTAACTCAGAGCAAACCTGGGTATTGCCATGGAGATTCTTGATATAACTATAGAAGGCTTTGTGGTTGATTTTAGCGTCTGCCACAATTATGCCTTCATAACTGGCTTTTGAAGTTTGGATGAGGGATCTCAACTTTTTGTTGAGGCTAATAAGGGAGTTTTTCCTGTCTTGGTATTTCACCTTTTTCTGCAACAGTTTCTTCCTTCTATTGTAGAGTTTATTAATGGCTTCCTTTTTTGGAGGAGAGCGTCTTGGTTCTGTTGGGTATGGCTAGTTCCATGCATTTATGTACATGTTCGTACAGTGCATTGGTGTATGATTCGGCAGCCATGCACCTATTTCCCATTGACATGTGTGCTGTGAAGTTAGCCTCCTCTGTTTTAGGAGCCCAAACTCAGCTTTGGAGAAGTTTTTCATGGTGGTTACCTTCGCAGGGGGTGTGGGTGAGATGTGGATTTCCATGGTGATTAGTTTGTGGTCAGATCTAACCAGGGAGAAATTGACTATTGGTGTAGAGCAACAGTTGCCCATGTTAGCAATAACCAGGTCAAGGATGTTGCTTCCTCTAGTGGGGGTAAGAATGAGCTGGTCTAAGGCATTGGAATTGATGAATTCCAGGAAGCATTGAGCCAGTATATTGGTGCATGAGTAGTTTTCTCAGTTGATGGAGGGGTAGTTGAAGTCACCTAGTATGAGAGTGTTGGGCTGGACCCTAATAGTTTCCAGGGTGCATAGGAATGTGGAGTGAGAGTCTTGGGACATGGTTGGGGACTTATAGCAGGCTACAACCTGAATCTCTGTTTTACCCATTGTTAGTTGTACCTGAAATACCTCAAATGCATTATGCTAAGCTACTAGTCTGGAGGTGTGCATATCCTTTATGACTATGGAGACACCACTGCCTTTGGAGCTTCGGTCCATGTCCTGGGGATGAAAGGTGTGGAATGAGTTATAGCCTGGTAGCTCAGGGGTGCTTTTTACTACTTTAAACCAGGTCTCCATTACAGCACAAATGTTAATGTTCTCCATTTTGAGGAGTACTTCAAGCAAGTGCATCTTGAGATTTAGACTTCTAGCACTGAGCAGCATGACCCTCAGATTGCATTTATTTGTAGCTGTTATGGTGGTAATTTAGTCTTTGGAACATAGCCTAAAAAAGGCACTATAGGGGTGGCAAGAGCCTTAGCCGGTATCTGGAAGCCCAGGGGTGACAGATGCAGGCCATCTCTGGCAAAGCATCGAGGTCTGTCAATCATGTCATCCCAAGACAGATACTGGATCCCCTTAGAATGACACCAGAAACTTAGCCAATTATTGAAATCAATAATTTTCTGCTTGTACTGCGGTATTATTCTGGGTGATGGTAGGATGCTGCTCAGGGCTAGGGTCATACCTGCTTGGGCCACATAATCCGAGAGCTCCTCCATGTTTCTTTTCATGTAGTCCAGGGAGGTGCATCTCAGGTCATTCACACCCACATGGACAGTGACAGAGTCATACTTGTACTTGTTGTGGAGTGACCCCTTAGAGTTGAACTAGTAGTCAGGGACTTAGGGACACACATAGACAGTAATCTGGCCTTTGGCTATCACATGTCTATAGTAGTGAGGAAATCATTCTATGTTGCTCAACTTATAAACAAAGGTATGGCATCTAGCTCCAAGGAAGACATTATTCCATGTCGTCAGCATTTATCAGATCTGTCATTGAGTACAGTGCCCCCTTTGGTATGTACCTGACCAGGCATATCCAACAATTGGAATGTCCACAGAGGGTCCTCACTAAAAGAATGCAGGGCATAAACAAAATGTCCTTTGCAGACTGCCTCAAGGCCCTATCCCTGTATTCTGTCTCCTACAGGCTGATGAGGGGTGATCTTTGCCTGTCATACAGGGCATTGTCAGATCCCACTCTGATGGACCTCCTCCGTATCCACAAAACAAACAGCACCAGTACTTCCCATTCTAAAGACTTAAACCTTGCCTGTGATTTAAATAGGACCCGCTGGAGAGAGAGGTATGTATCCCAGAGATTACCCCATCTCTGGAACAGCCTCCTCATCCATGTGAAGCAGTGTTCCTTCCTAGCTCAATTCAAGTATAACTTGGACAATCGGATGGGGAAGGAAATTCATCCCAGGCTTGGCACCTACACCTCTAATGGACACAGGCAGCCTGTAAATGGGTCATCTCCCAGATCCCTCCCTGCTTGTAAATGTTTCATCTTCTAAGCCCCTGCTTACACTTATCAAGGGTACCAGAACTTGTCAGATATTTGGGATGCATGGCTAGTCTTAAAAAGGACCTTGTGGTCATTAGCCTAGTGAACACCTATGAACCTCTGCACCTATAAGACAAACAGTACAATCAATGATCAGTAATGTCACATACACAGAGTGAAAAAACATAAAGAACAGTTGATAATTAGTAACTGTTACTAGCTACAATGACATAGTGAGAAAAATATTTTAAAAATATGCAATATATAGATTTCACTGCAGTCCACAGAAGAGAAGTATTGCAATAGCTTGAACGGTATGCAAAAACATAAGGGATATGAACTTATTTCAGCAATTTCACACTTTTCAGGAAGATATAACAATATAAAAATTCTATTTATGAAGGAAACAGACTTCCAAGTGTACTCAGACCACTGAGGGCTCCTAAGTCTTGTTGTATTGTCATGTAGTATATTCTTGTTTATACTATTTAGGCTATTTTATACCTACATCTTGGAGTGATGGTAGAAAAGACAAAAATATTTTGTCAGAACTAGAATAAGCTTATTAAACCTGGTGAGTTCAGGTACCTCTCCAAAGCTGGTGTCAGTGGCTCAGCAGGTTGCACACTCACCTTTGGTGCTGAAATATTAGAAGGCTGTTGGTTCTGTTCTCACCCAGGTGGTAACATTGATTTTCCAACACTGCAGTACAGTGTAAGGGAGTGCTATACCCCTGAGTGTGCCATCCTTCAATTTAGATGTTAAAAAAAGGTCCCATTTGCTTGAGTTAGTGGTGCAAAAGATCCCATGGCACTTATTAAAACGAGTAGGGGTTCTTTATTTAAACAAAGTAGCAGCATACAAATCTTAAAAGCACACCCCCTACTTAATATAAAAATCATTTTTGACATTTAGTCTCCCTTTTTATATTTATAAAATGCACAATATCAGACACAAACTTCATAATGCCTTACATTCTTTATATTTCCCACATTTCATCCATAACAGCCTTAAGTCTTCTCTTCTTATTTTGTAAGCATTCAGTTGTTTGTTATACAAAACTTTATTGCTTCTAGCCAACCAAACATGTTAAATGCATGCAAATAATTCTTTACCCTTTCTATTCCACTTATCATTCTCAACTCCTTCAGCAAAAACATATGAAATCATTTACATATTAATTTTTTCAATATTCCATTTATCTCTCACTCCTGTCCAGTAAATATTTATTCTTTCAGATTCTAGAAGACACGATCAACTGTTTCTTCCTTGTAACTCACATAACAAACCTTTCAGATAACTGCTTGTGCTTCGTTATTAACTTTACTGGAAGTTTATTAATTATCAAGCCTCACAAATAAAAGTTTTCACATTTTCTTAATATGCCCAAATCTTTTTTTTTCCTACCTAGCATAGCTTATTTAATATCACTTTTTTCCCTGCTGAGGTGAGTATCAGTTCTGTATAATTCATCTGTAATGTTTTAATACCAGTTCTTCCTACTTCTGTCACTTGTATTACGTGACTTTTCCAGTCTTTTATTTTATTCATATATTCAACAACTTGTCCTTCAATTTTGTCATTTCTCTTATACCTCCTGGATTGTATTGATTTGAAAATGTGCTTGTATTTTACACTCAATATTTTAGTCACATCTTTTTCATTTTTTGTATAACATCCAATACACAAAATACAAGCAATGAGCCCCCAGAATTACTGGATTTATTAAACCAGACCACCTTCTCTCTTTTGTATTGCACTCTATACCTCTTTTTTATAGGATTTATTATAGAACCCCTCACAGCTTGCAAAACAATTTCTAATAGATCATTTTTCATGTCTTCCTGAAAACATAAATACTCATCTAAATAGCCTAGATTTCCTAATATTACCAAAAGCATTAAGTAAACTTTTTTCTGTAAAATAAGTTATATGATTTGCATGCAGCTATTAAATCCTTTATGTCTTTAATTAAATCCATCCATTATTTTAGTTATACTCTCTCCAGATGTAATACCTGCACTTCATTGCCATATATATTTAATATATATACTACCTAGTTTCTTTATTTCTTCAAATCCTTTACCTTTTCTCTCCTTAAATCTAATCCAACCATTTTCAGAAGAAAATACAAATCCTTCATGACACTTTAGCATAACTTCTTTCACAACAACACTAACGTATACTTTCTTTTTAAGTAGTATAGCAATATAGTTTGCATAGCACATCATTAAAGACAATTTCACAAAGTTCCCCTAAATCAAAATTTACCTCACAATTATTTCTTTGTAGTTGGACTCAGGTTCCTGCACCAACAATGTTAGAGCAACAAGTGTACAGAGTTCTAGGAATCCTAAACTTTAAACTACAACCAAAAAGACAAAAGTATATTTTCAGTTTGCCCAGTTCATTATTGAGGCATGGGGTGAACAGTATGCCACCTAAGAGAACTTTGGCTGAAGCAAAATTAAATTTAAATATGTTTTGGTTGACCACTGTGGTTAAACCCTGTAAATTGAACATGGCTCCTCTTCCTGATAACGGCCTACAGAATGTACTAGCCCTTCCCTCTCTCTCTTTGACATCCCAGCTTCCGAGATTGTGCTTTTCACGTCATCTGTTAATCAGCTCAATGTTTTAACTGACTCCTTTCAAATTGTTTTTCAACAGAAAGTACAGGAGATACAAGTTACAGTGAAACAAGCAGCTGATTGTGTGGAAATTATAAACCAGGCAACCTAAACCTTAACTATTCATCTGGAAGAGGTGGGACAACAGCTTTTTTCAACTTCAACCAGACCCTGCATGATCAGCTGGGTGATCAAGAGAATCGTAACTGACACAACAATGTCCGTACTTTGGTTTTGCAAGAGGGTGTGGAGCAATAAGTCTTGTTATAACTTCTACAAGCCTGGATTCCAGCTATACTTAGATTGAACACTATTCCTAAATTATTGTTAGAGAGGGAACATTGCTCGCTATTGTCGCTCAGCAACCCAATACCAAAGGTTGCTCAGTTCCTGTCGTACTAGCTGAAGGAAAAGGTGCTATGAGCAATTTAGGGGAAAAGGATGTAATGTATTTGGGTCGGACAATTCACTTCAAAATGACTTCTCTAAGTTAGTGATGGAGATAGAGAGAGTATAGTTTCTACTAGTTCATTTACTTGAAGAAAAGTGTCTGAAGGCAACTGTATGCTACACCCATCCTGTCTTTGATTCTCCTTTCAGATGGGCCCTGAGTATTTCACCAGCTAGAAGAAAGTGCACACTATTTTGCAGGAGAAAAAGACCATCACAGTCACAGATAGTATGGAGTAGGTACCTGCTTTGACTATGAGAGGCAGAGAGTCAGCTGGTCCTGCTCAAACGTTACCAGATTCCAAGCAAGCCAGATCTGCTACGGTGGATATTGACCACAGACTGGACCTGGCACTCACATAGACATCCTTCACAGGCTTGACATTTTGTTTATTTGTCAATGACTGTCTGTTTTTCTAATTCTAGCACTTTATGCCAGCAGTGTGCGGAAACACGTTGCTAACTCATGGGTTCATGACTATTGTTTCTCTGTATGACACTTTGACAGCAATTTTGACTATAATGGTTGGATCATGTTAGAGGTAGAACTGATTGCACGAGATACTTGTGTTTTTTGTACTGTATAAAGTCCTGGAACTGTGGAACCTTATCTAACATATTAATCCATTTCCACTTGTGCACAGACAACTTCACCAAGCCAGATTCACTGGGATGGTCAGAGGTTATCTTCCCCTCGATACGTAGGAAGACAATAAATTCTGTATATAATTCACCAGTTAGCAATCTGAGCAGTTTTTGGCAATAGTGTTTACTGATGTTGTTACTCTTTGTTAGATTTATTTCAACACTTGTTTTAATCTAAATGGCACATATATATGACATATAATTTCATACATTATGGATTCATTATGTAGGATTGGTTTCTGTACGAGACATTGGCAGAGAACAGCACATTTTTTACTCATGTTTTATGGATAAAGTTATTTAATATAAATGTAAATGGCATAAATTCCCCTGGCAGATGAGCCACATGAGGTACATGGCTCAGGTCTTATGCCCTGGACGTTATAGTGCTACAAGAGACTCATTTGCGTTACCAAGAGCATGTCAACCTAGTATCATGGGGCTATGAATTTATCACTTATTCTATTCATACTTCTGTTAAGCATAAAGGGGATACCATAATGCTATGAAAGGGATCCCTTCAGGTCCAAATTCTGGATGTCTTTTCTCTTCCAGGGAGTGAGGGAGCTGGTGCTCTGGTTGGGGTTGACATAGACTATTAACACTGTCCACCATTTATTTTACCCAATGGCTAGTTCTGGGGTAGTGAGGCATATTCTTCACTGCCTACAGAATATGATCGGGGTGCTCTTATACTTTTGGGGGATTTTAATTGTATCACCAATCCTTCAGACACATCAGCAACCAAGGCTTTTGCTCTTTCATACCTAGCAAAATTAATTTCTCCAATCCTGAGTGAATGATATGCCCCTTAGGGGTTGGGAGATATTTATTGACCCTCCAGGTCACTATTATAGATATTGCTCACCTAGATTTGGTATGAGCACAAGGATAGAAAGGATCTATATTGACCCAAAGTTACTCAACTCAATCTCCATTTAAAGTATCATGTGGTCCCATATCCCTAGTATGACCATGACAATCTGTCAGTTTCCTGCCTGGGAAAGAGCCCCAACTGAATTATAGAATCTTTTTATTTTGATTCCAGGCATCCAGAATTTTCCATTTCCCAGACTGAAATAACACAGGGATTCTTTGACGCTCATGCACAGGATACATACTCTTCTCATATCTTGTGGGATACCTTTAAGGGTTCTTGCATGCTAGACTGAAATGATGGACTAGTGGTCTATGGAAAAAATGGAATATGGAATTTAATCAACTCTAAGAGCAATACAACAGGACATTGAGTAGGAATCCATCAAGCAACTCCCAATTATCTGCCTTAGACCTAAATCAGCTTAAAGAAAGAAGTCCAGTCATAACCTGGAAAACAAAGAAAGTACTTGATAGCCTTTACCTTTAATTTTATAAGGTGTCTCCCAAGGTTTAATCCCAATTAGCCAGGAAATGATGGAGGAATGTTAAATGGCTTACTCCATTGGCATCTCAAAGACAGTCTGTTAGCAAGCACCACCCCCACTCTAGAAAGTACTATTGCAAAATTCTATGACTATTATCACAGGGCTTACAAGGATGTGTACAATCCTGATACCTGCTCTGCAAATCCACTTACTAGCGCTTCTGCATTTTAATTCTACTTCATATCCTAAATAGCGGAGCAAGTACTTAGCAAGTTCATCTTTATGCAGGAGATTTGGGCAAATATTTAAAAACTTAAAGGCCAACAAGGTCCCAGGTAGTGGCAGGCTGCCCTCAGAAGTTTATAAATTACTCCCCTCTCCAGCTTTGAGTCTGCTAATGAATGTATCTAAGACAGTAGCACTAGAGCTAGGGACCGTGACTCCATCTTCATAGAAGCAATCTTATTGTCTGATTACTGAAACCAGGTAAAGCTCTGGCCCTACTCCCCAGTCCATCTGGATCAGGTAGACTTTATTAATGACAGACATACAGAACCATATTTTAAGAGCAGCACAATGATTAGGAAAAGGCTTAACTCGCAATATGGAAACTTCCAGTTTTAAGATATCCTATTACACATCCTCCTCACCACCCTGCTTTTCATAGAACTTCTGTTATAGATCATTTCTCATCTGAGCTACAATACCTGGGTTAAATTAAAGAAAGAAACTGTGAAGACTTCCTGACATTTATCATTTAGTGGAATTTACAGTGTGATGTTACTGGATTGTATCTCATTACATTCTGCCTTACATCGCTGCTGGGGAAAAGTCCATTTTTTCAGGTGCTTTAAACATAATGACAATCCCTTCAGACATTGCTGTTTCTAATACTGATATAACAGTGTGTAACACATACTGCTTGTCCCAAAACACAATACGGAAGGATACAGAAAAGACAATACTACCAAATGAACTTGAGAAGCTTTATAAATACTACTTTTGTGTGTCTCCATAAACAGTATACAAAATGGTAAGGGAAATAGTCCGGTCTCTAACCAGGGGATTGCAAATACTCCATGTAAAAATACATATGCTTTTTTAAGTATTATATAGTCTACAAACACGGTGTATACACTGACAGAACATTATATGGCAACTATTCCTGAAATAAATCCAGTTACTTAGTTACCTGAAATAGCAAACCCATAACACAACTCCTTTGTCTTCGTCCTTTGGATGAGATGTTAAACAGAGATCCCTTCTGCTTGAGTTGGTGGTACCTCAGGTAGCTGTAAAAGACCCCATGGCACCTATTAAAAAGAGGAGAAGAAATTCCCTGATGCCCTGCTTAAAATTCCCCTTATGGTATCAATACTTTCTGGGGTCTCCTCTGAAAAAGAGGCCACTTGCCTAGTACGACTAACCCAATCAACAAAAAGATAAATAAATAAATAAATAAACTCAGTAAAGCAGAATGTTATTTTTCAGAGAATTCCTTGTGGAATTCCTTGTGATAATGAATGTCATATTCTAGGAAACTTTCAGGTATCTAAGTCATCCTTTGTACAAACATGATACATAAAGTAGAAAGTAACATATCCCTAACACCACACCTCTCTACACATGAAGGTCATATGATCCACAGAAAAATGTTAAGAAAACTATAGATAAAAAGGGAATCCAGTTCCTAGATAACTGTAACATCTCTGATACAACCTAGGCAAAGAAACTGAAGTGATGAGTACCTGTGTGGATGGAATCCACCTCATTACTGTCTTGGTGGAATTAGTCACTGAAATGCCTGTTAGTAAGAGTCATTCTCATCATAGCAAAGGTGCTTTAGTTTTGGGTAATTCTGTGATCATACTGCTTGTCCATTCATTATAAAATCTGAATAAAGAAGAAGTGTGAGTCTCAGGATTGCTGTGTTTAACTGTAATTGAAACAGCAGACCTAGTAAACAAGACTGAAGTATCAAACTGGTATTACTTATTTAGGTGTGGATAATCTAAGAATGAATGCACTTAACAGAATGAATAAGGAGTGTCAGAAAATAAAGGACCAGTGCTGTCAGTTTAATAAATAATTGGCCTTTAGCAACATTTCTTCTGCAAAATTATACACGTTCCCACTCAAACTCACCCTTGCTGTCTCAATTACAGCTAAACACAGCAATCCTGAGACTCCTTCCTCTCCTTCCCTCGCTACCATTTTCTATCCGCCTCTTCCTCCCTTTACCTCTCAGTTTCTCTCATTTTAATATAGAGAGAGAGAGAGAGAGAGAGACATGCAGTAGGTGGATTGGACAATCCTTAAATGGCCATAAGTGTGACTGAGCATGTGAGTGTGTGGTATGACAGAATTACCACATTAGGGCTAGCCATTCAGTAGTATAAACCTTGGCTCTATATGATTGTCACTACTGAAGTGACACCCCAACCCCTTGTGCAAAATTGCAAAAAGGTGTGATGGATGTATGGATGAATCTGATGAGGAACTGTCCTACAGCCCCCCTGCACACCTCCAGATAATGAAACAGGCCAAGATGAATAGCAAGGAAAAGTATTTGGTTGTAGGTGGGGCCAGATATCAGTTTATTTCCTTAGAAACCTGACAACATATCTCTGATCTGCTGCAGCTAAACTGAACAACTGCATGTCTATGGTCATCTGCTTAAAGACATTTCCTACACTACTAATTTTAACAGAAATGAGCTGGTCACCAAGAGAACTCCACCATTCATTGACAAAGGCAGGGACCAGTAATGTCTATCTACTATTTGCTTGCCGACAACTACCAGAATACTGATTTTTCATCATTCAAGTACTCTTTTGGGAGGTGGTTCTTCTTCTTCTTCGTCTTTCAGCTTTTCCCATTAGGAGTCACCACAGTGGAGCAACAGTTCGCAGAACGATTGGCAGTGGAATTTTACAGTGTTGAGTTGCCAGCCCGGGACCCAAACTTCCACAGAAGACACACACATGCCCACACTCATACCTAGGGCCAAGTTGGAGTGAAGGGGTTGAGAATTGTTTTTGGTGTATTAAAATCTATACCAAGTGAGAATTCAACATTGAAAGCTTTCTTGTGTGTTGCCTGTACCTTTATGGAGACAATGTTAAATCAATTTTGCTGGTTGTAATTGTGGAAAATGCCTCAAAAGAAAGCAAACATATTCATTTTTTGGCTAAAAGCACTTTTAAACTGGGTGAGAATGTCTAGTTCTTGTTGTTACTTACACTGAAAATGAATGAAGAAAGATGTGTAGAACTGTAATTCCGAAGTGCCTTGTTATCTGAGACTTGGTTAACTGTGAAACTGAAAACTACTTATCAGGAAGTATTTAGTGTGCTGTAACAAACAACTCTTTATGACATGAGCTGAAGAATCTCCTAGGATACATTGTCAGATTTACCACGTGTTGGCAAAGAAACTGCTAATGCCACTTACCACAGAGTGGAATGAACTGAAACTGCAAACTCTGTAAAAGGCAATGTTTCTTCAATACTTAAAATAAATGTAGAAATGTGTACTCAGTGAAGTCATATGACAGTTTATTTACAGTTGTGCAAGGCCAGACACCAGACGCTAAGTAAAAGGGCAGAGAAAGAATATGTAAATTATTCTGTGGCTCAGAGCAAAAAAAAAAAAAACCTATGTAGTTTTACTAGTGAGAAAATGCATACATCCAGTGCTCACGGTATGTATAATGAAGAAGTTCAAATATACATTTTTTCTAAATAAATATAAAAGCATAATTGTACATAATTGTAAAAGAAAAATGTACAGTCATCCTAAGTTGAGGACTGATTTGACGGGCTGACTGATTAGTAATAAATGCGTTCATACTCTTCTTCAGAGATCACTGGCAAACTCCCTTCTCAGTGGAATCCAGGGATGACAGTGCTGTTAACTATCTCATTGTGTTCTGTAACTTCACCACAGTGCCTTTGCTTTCAATAAGTAAGTCTTGTTTCAGGAATTAACACACTGGGCTTGTTAACACCTCTAGACATGATCATGTTCTGGAAAGCTGTGCCCCTAATCCTGATTGCTGCTGGTTACTTGCAACCCTCAACTCTATGTCTTTTCCTAGGGTAAGGCAGATCAGATTATACTAGGCCAGCAGTGAAGGTGCCAAGAGAATGCTGTTTGCGGTCTCATGCACAGCGTTCTGTTAAGCAATCGTTGTCTTATGGAATTATTCAGTTGGTATGGACAGTGCATGGTAAGAAATGCACATTAATTTTAAAGCCACTGTAGAAATTGACTTTATTTATAGTAAACTGTGCCTTTTATTCATTGATTTAAAAGGTACTGTTCTGATTTTCTTTAACATGTTGGGATGGATTGCAGACAACTTATGTTTTAAGCAAAGTGCTATCCCAAAGATGCTACCTTGTTTTAGCTAGCTGCAATTCTAAAAGCAACCCTAGGATGCCATATGCTCATGAGGAAGTAGGTTAGGAAAGCAGTCATCATTGCTATACTATGGTTTTACACAAGACCAAAACAGGGCTGCAGTCAATTACCACAAATGTAAGACTGTTGTTAAATCTGAGTATGACATAGAAAAGGGTATCCTTTGTAGAGACTTTCATAATGAGGTGACCATTCTGAATGATGCACATCAGACACAGGGTGACAAGCAACATGTGTTTATTCCATACCTGATTGTACCCAGTATGCCTTCTGCCAGTGAATTTCTGCTCATACCTCCCATGAGAGTAATACCCTGAAGTGGTTAAACGTCCATCCGTAAAAATTCATTGACAGCTCCCATTCAGTCAATGCATTATTTGTTACTGATACATTCAGTCACACACACACACACACACACACACACACACACACACACACACACACACACACACACACACACACACACACACGTTAGTTATGGTCAGGTAGTCAATGCCTAACTGCTCATTTTTCCATGCACAGACAAGTTTGCTTTCTGAACAATTTTCTTTTGTACCTCCTAGCAGGGCTTGATTGTTGGACATTTTAACAGATCATAAAGAATTTACTAAATTTACTTAAAAGTAATTTTTTTTCACTTATATTTATGGGTCTTAAATATAAGTAATTTTTTCACTTATATTTCAGACCCCTAATAATGCTGCTACAATTTTTTTAAGTCAAATTAGCGTAATACATGTAATCCCCCATTTTACTCTATCATCAATTCCTTTGACAAGATATGATATAAAAGTTTTATGAACAAGTAAACCAAAGTGAGAATCCACAGATGGGATGTGTGGGATCCAGGAGTGTAAGTGGTGTTTGAATACTGGGAAGAGGAGGATGTGGCTGAGAAGTTGGGAGATGATAAGAACTGATAGGAGAAGGAGTGGGGGGATAATGTGTCTAAATTAAAGACAGGTTTAGCTGGAAAAAGGCAAATGTGGTCTAAGTGAGGTAGGAGACTGCACATTAGATGGGAAGGAGAAGGTAGTTCAGAGCAAATAGGTAAACTAACATATATAACTCACTTACACAGAAGTAGACTGAGGCAGCAATAATACAGAAGCCTCTAACAATGGCAATGCTAAATGACAGTGTGGGATGAAAAATGACAGGATGACAAAAAGGGACCATTTTTGTTTGGTAGCTAGCAACGAAGAGGCATGAAAGGATGCAGGACAGGATAGGAGCATGTCATCCAGAGCAGGAAGACATAGAGGTAGGCAGGACCAGAGAGTAAACATCATCAGACAGGCAAGCTAATGATTTTATCAACAAAAGAATCAAAACCTTTTAGGATAGAAATAGACTAGGTCTGCAACAGTGAAGATGGTCCCAGGACTAACCCTATGTGGGAAACAGAGGGAGTAATAAAGATATGGAATAAGTGTAGGACTAGCTCTCTTGTCACAGCCCACATCAAGGTCTGTGGCATATGACCTTAAGGAAGAAGCCAGAAAGGGAAAGTGATGGCCCAAGCATTTCAGGAGCTTGGGTGGTATAGTATTTTTCTTTGCGATTCCACAAATGCCTTGCAGCCACCACACCAAGAAGACGAGGAATCAGGAATTGGAATATATAGTTGTTGCAGTGGGAAGGGGAGAATGAAACACAGGCATTTGAGAAAGGCATGGGGAGACATTGCTAAGCTTTTCTAGGAGCCTGAAAAAAAGATGGGGAACAGTAGACTATCTTAGCATCTTACATGTTACACATTGCTAGCCATCACAGAGACTTTGGCATCAGAAAACAGGGACTAACATTGTAGTTACATTACATTTTACTACATTACATTTGCTTGATGGCAGAAGGAGGCAATAAGCTTGTCTAGTCTGCTTTTAAGTGCATTTAATATTCTGCCAGTATTCCACAATTTCTCCTGTGAATAAGCATTTCCAGAAATTGTGGGACGAGTTAATCCCTACAACCTACTGCCTAAGTTCCCTCCTCTCCTGCTTTGTTTGTTGTTTACAATGATCCCTTCACATCTGCCTAACATGGTATTGTGCATTCATACCATGCCCCTCACCTCTGTTAGTCTCCACCAATATCATGTACCCTCATCTGTACTGGTTTACAATGAGGCCAGCTACAGTGCCTGTAGCATCCTTTCCCCACCATTTCACATATCTGTATAGTGTTTTTCCTCTGGACTCTTTTCAGCAATCTGATGAATCTTTCCTTATGGTATCTCCAGAACTGCACAGAGTACTCAAGGTGCTGAATGAATAGGCTCCAGAATAGTGAAAATATCTCCTTATACCTGGAGTTAGTTGCAACTGTCCTGTCACTCCGCATTTGGTGATCTAGTCAGGGTGTGATCATCATCCCCAAATATTTTCCTTTTATCTCAAGTGATACTTCACATCAAGGATGTTGTGACCTGATCCAAGTGTACTGCTTTGTATTTGTCTGCAATGAACCTTAACTGCCCCTTTCCAGATTTTCCCCTTATCTTTTCCCCCAAACACTACTGCTGCAACTACTTTTGGGTCATCACTGAATAGAGTGATCTTGGTCTCTTTTCCCTCAGGTTTGTCTGAAACAAGCATGCCGAAGAATAATGGGCCAAAGAGAAACCCATGCCATATACCACTTAACACAGTCCTTATTCTTGATGCCATTTTTACCGCATCCCTCTGTATCCTACTCCTGAAATATGCATCAGTCCAGCTATGTTTTTCAGTTCTTCAGTTTTTGTTTTCCCCTCATCCCTACCAAATTCCTGTTAACAACCAGTTTGGAATAGTCATACAACTGAATTAGGTTTGGAATATAGATAGCCATGAGCCCATGATGAGCATTGTTCTGTAGATTGCTGTCTGCCAGAAATGCATGTAACCTTGCCCTGCCAGTGCTGCTAAGTTAGTTCTCCAGTAGTTCCTGTTCCATCCCCTTGTACAAGGTTACCACACTTGTCCAGTCTTTTGGCACTTTTGAACTGGACTAATCTGGGAGGGATCTCTACTACATGATCTACTAGCCAACTGAATAGATTTCTGAGGACCCCAGGAGATAACCATTATGGTTCTTGTAATTTATTCTCTGTTAGGATTTCTCTCTGCTCCTTGTCTATCTATTGAGCCCCCCACACACACACACACACACTGTACTGGCCCATTCATTCCACAAGAGCCTATGACTCATTTATTTATTCCGTAGGGGCAACAGACAAGCATACTGGGAACAATGGCCATTGTTCATTAGAAGGATCGGTGATTTTGAATTGAGGCTCATGGTTGTCAAAGTGGTTGCTGGGCAGTGGGATATGGTCTCTGTATGATATGGTCAGTTGACCTTGCCCTATTTGAAGATGAGAACTCTGTGTGTACCACAGTGCACTGGGGATTCTGCTACAGTGAATGTGACTCAGAGCTCATGCCCCATGGAAGCAATCAGGCTAAGCTTTGTCATTCTTGTACTATGCTAGCTCCAACATGTTTCCCAGATGTTAATCAGAGGTAATCTTAGCCATAGCCAGGCCAATATCCCTCAATGTCAAATGAGTCAGCTAAAATGTGCCACTAAATTAATCCAAATATAGCAGTCCCTACATGTGTAGATACCCTGATGCCCAAACTTCTGTTAAATTAATAATTAAATTAAGTGGCATGCACTGTGGTGGCAGGACAGGTAGCTTTCATCCTTCTAAGTTGGGAACTGCTGATTGAGAGCCCAGTGTCTGTTATTCTTAAAGTGTATTAGTTCTGGTTTAAGCACTTGTGCTTCAGGCCAGTTATTTTACATTAAGAAGGTTTGTGGTCTGCACTCTTGTGGGAGAAGAGGCTGGACTCTGCCCTTCTGAGCTGGGAATTTCTGGTTAAAGGTTTATAGTGCCTGAATATTTGAACTGTATCTTACTGAAATTGGTACACCTTGTTTGCTGTAGCATAGACTAGATCCAGGCCTACTGAATCTAGCTTTGTTTATATGCTTGTTGTTTGTTTGCTTGTTATTTCCCTGGAACGCTGATTCCACCTAATACTCGGCTTCTCAGTGCTTCTGTGGATCACTAGTGATATCTGCATTACTGTACTTATTTCCTTGTTTTACTTGAAAGAAAGTTACTGTTTGTCGTTTTTGCATTTAAGTTACCTGTAACACATTGCACTTAAGTTACCTGGCACTTGCTCGCTAAAGCAATTATATAAGTCAGCACTAAAAATTAAAAGCACTACACCCTCACTCCCCACTGGCCCTTGTTTTCAATTATTAAGGAATTCCCAATATTATTCTAGCATGTCCAAAGGTCAGTTGTCAATCTCCTCTCTGGTCCAGCTGGTGAATCTGGGAATCTTGAGGCAATGTTACAACTGCCTCATGTACACAGACAACCCTCTCCTCCTCCCAACAAATTCCAACACATGTGAGAGATGCAAGCATATAGCCAAACTGGAGGCTAAGCTCTCTCAACTCAGTACTGGCATAACCAGTCAGGAGGAGAAGGAAACCACACTCACTACAATTCCAGTCTCACATAGACCTACCACGACAGCAAACCAAACACATAATCACACAAAAACATACTCGGAGGCTCGAAATAAAGATCTGCCTAAGCAGCAGAGACCTCCAAAGCAGACACCCAAGCAACCGCTACCCCAAAACAAAACACGTGCAACACATATCTCACAAAGCCAGTGTGCCGAACAGTCACAGCCCTTAAGACTAAACAACACACCTGATACACTTGTAATAGGTGACTCTATCGTCAGGCACACTGACGTCCCACTCACCAGGCTGAACAAGGAGAGGGTCACGGTGAGCAGCCCGTCGGGCGCTAGGATCCGCCACATAACACAAGCACTCAGGTCACTCCAAGGCAAGTACAAATATGACTCAGTCATTGTCCATGCTGGTGTGAATGACCTGAGATGTACCTCCCTGGACTACATGAAAAGAGACATAAAGGAGCTCTCTGAGCATGTAGCCCAGGCCGGTATGACCCTGACCTTGAGTAGCATCTTACCCTCACCAAGAATGATGCCACAATATGAAGACAAGATGATCAATTTCAACAATTAAGTACTTGTGTCATTCAAAGGGGATCCAATGCCTGTCAGCTTGGGATGATATGCTCGACAAGCCACGATGCTTCGCTAGGGACGGCTTGCACCTGTCACCCCTGGGCTTTCAGATATTGGCAAAGGCTCTTGCTACCCTCATAGTGCCTTTTTTAGGCAAGGCTCAAAAGACAAACCCACCTCCGTAGGTATCACAAGGGATAAGAAACTAAGAGTAATGCTACTCAACGCCAGAAGTCTAAACCTCAAGATGCAAGCACTCAAAACTCTCCTTAGCATGGAGAACATCGATATCTGTGCAGTAACAGAAACCTGGTTCAGGGCTCCCGAGATCACCCCAGCACTACCAGGTTATACCTCATACCATGCTTTTCGGCCCCAAAACTTGGACCGAACCACAAAAAGAGGGGGAGTATCGATATTCATCAAAGATACCCACACCTCCAGGTTGGTGGCAAAGCACGAAGCATCAGAGACTATCCATGTGCAACTAACAGTGGGTAAAACTGCCTTCCAGTTTATAGCCTGCTACAGACCACCCTCCCAAACCCAGGAACCCCACTAGGCCTTTCTGAGAACACTGGAAAATATGAAGGTCTCTCCAAACACCATTATATTGGGTGACTTCAACTACCCAAACATAGACTGGGAACATTACTCTAGCTCCAACACCCTAGCCCAAAGGTTCCTAGAATTTATAAACTCAAATGCTATGGAACAACTTATTACCACTCCCACAAGAGGGGAAAACATACTGGACCTGATCATCACCAACATGGGGACTCTATGCTCCAGACCAGAAGTGTATCTCTCACTGGTAAGATCAGACCATAAACTAATCTCACTGGATATTCACATCCTGATCCCACCCCTTGCCCAGAAAACCACAGTGAAAAACTTCTCTAAAGCAAATTTCACACTCCTCAAAACCGAGGTGGAATCCTTCAAAGCCCCCGGGCCTGTGGAAAATACGGCCCAGACCGCAGAATCCTTTATAAATGCATTCTATGAACACCTTCAGGAATGCATGGATCATGCGATCCCAAATAAAACCAAGATCCAATCCTCCAAAGGCAGATGTCCTGTCTGGTGGACCCCAGCCATAAACAAATTATACAATAGAAGGAGGAAGCTACTAAATGATAGAGCAAAATCCCAAAAAGGGAAGGCATCACTGATCAGTATTAGCAAAAAACTACGGGCACTCATAAAATTGTCTAAGGCCAGCTTCAAGAGAAAAATTGCACAGGACACTAAGGATAATCACAAAGCTTTCTTTAGTTATGTTAGGAACCTGGGTGGTAATTCCCAGATCTGCTCAGAATTGGTCCAAAATGACAAAAAATACACTGAACCCACAGACATTGCCAACATCCTAGCTGACAGGTTCAGCGCAAACTCCCCCCCCCCTCCCCACCAAAAGGGCAAATATCTATCCCAGCAGAGTGCTGCCCCCCTGACATCTCAGATGTTCAGATAAGAGCCGCCCTCTCCAAAGCAAAATCACAGCATCAATGGGACCAGATGGTGTCCCGGGCTGCATCCTACATGAACTCCAAGAAGAGCTAAACCCAAACATAAAACTACTGTTCAATCTCAGCCTTACTACAGGATATGTGCCCAAAGAGTGGCGTACAGCAACAGTGGTCCCTCTCCATAAAGTTGGTGCCTCAACGGATCCTGGAAACTATCACCCCATAAGCCTGACTAGCTTGGTCTGAAAAGCTTTGGAAAGGATCATCATGGACCTCATAAATAAAGATATTGGGGACCTACAGGCACTGGATCCTACCCAGTTTGGCTTTGTTAAGGGCAGATCCTGCCTCTTAAACCTGGTTGATTTCTTTGAAACAGTCACCAAGGCCATTGACGAGGGGAAGGTGGTCCACACAGCCTACCTGGACCTCGCAAAAGCCTTCGATACAATACCCCACTTGGGCATTATAGATACGCTCACCAGCTTAAATATAAACCCCTATGTCACTAGATGGGTTGCAAACTGGCTCAAGGACAGAACCCACATGGTTAGAATTGCTGGAGCCATGTCAGACTCCAAACCAGTTACAAGTGGTGTCCCACAAGGCTCAGTCCTGCGACCTCTCTTGTTCGGTATATATTTCTTGGAGGTACAGGCCAACACGGAAGGACTGTGGCTGACCAAGTTCACAGATGATTGCAAACTGGGCGCCATAATCAACTCTCCAGCCGACACAAGCATCCTCCAAAAGGGCCTCATAGAAACAGACAACTGGTGACAGAGCCATGGCCTCAAGCTAAATGCCAAAAAGTGTATAGTCATCCCCTTTGGCAAAAACAAAGTGCCCACAAATTACCACATAGGTGGTAATCCATTAAGTACAGAAGAAGTAATTAGGGACCTGGGGACCCAAGTTGATAGCAATCTCTCATTTGACAACCACGTGGCCAAAGTGGTTAGAAAAACATTTTATATAGCCCACCTAATCATGAAGGGATTGACATCTAGATCAGGGGAGGTCATTGTGCCTCTTTACTCATCCCTCATCATACCCACAATTGAGTACAATGCCCCTTTTGGGATGTACCTTACCAGACACCTGCAGCAACTGGAAAGACCCCAAAAGTACCTCACCAAGAGGATCAAAGGGCTCAAACAGATGCCATATGCTGCCCGGTTAAAGAAACTCCAGCTCTACTCAGTGGCATACCGCCTGTTCAGAGGCGATCTGTGCCTGACGTATAAAGCCATGTCCAACCAGGAATTAATGGACATGCTGCACCTCAGAAAATCCAAATCCCATCGAGCTACACGCCGAGACTTGAACCTCAGCACTGAAATCAATAGGACATGCTGGAGGGACAGATTCATAACCCAGAGGCTCCCTTCACTCTGGAATAAAATCCCAGTCCAGGTTAGGCAGAGTCCCTCATTGACTCTCTTCAAGAGGAATCTTGATGAGTGGATGGGAGATCGTAGGTTTACCCCAGGTATCACTTCTGTGTCACTGTTAGACAGAGGCACAGTATACTAACCTCGAAAAAGGGCATAGCAAAATAAATTTAAAATGGGTGGCGAAAGCCAAACACATTCTGGCTAGGCTTATAAATGCCCTAGGGCAGATAGCCTAGTATGAACCTATGAACCTATGAACTGCCATTACCTGTTTGTTTGAAGTTCCATTCACTTATATTGTCCTGCATTACAGCATTGTATTAGTTCCTTATTGCAGGTCAATACAGAATTAGACAGGCTCAGGGAACTTTCAGACTTGTACCCTTTAGTACATTCATAAAGCCATGCAAATTAAGTTACAAAAGGTCAGTTGTGAAAGTTCTACCTGAATACCCACAGAGGATCTCCCCATGCACAGAATTCTGGTAATCAGCTGTTCATCTGGAACTGTCTGTTAGTATGGACAACGTGGGTGAGTAGCAGGATAGGCTTTGGAAATTCTGTCATAACCTGTCAGTAGTAAATTAAGCTGTTTAGTTATTTATTTGAAGAAATTGCCTCTAGTCTTCTTTCTGAGTTCAGCTTAGCTAATTTTAAATAGAGTCTTCTGCTTTAATCATAATGTACAGTGTCTTACAAAAATAAGATTGTAGTACTTAGCTATATTTCAAATAATCCTTTCAAAAATAATTGTCAAAAGATATGAAATGATGCGAATGAAAGTGCAAATAAAAATACTGAATAATACATGAAGTGATCTCCATGGAGACACCCATATTGGAAGACTGTCAGTTTTACATATAAATGTAAAACACATGCAATGTGTAGCTGTTTATACAAACAAACTTAGGTGGAAATCATTATAAAGGGGTCAGAATGTGAAATAGTGAAGACTGCATTGGTTATCAGCATTCTGAGAGGCTTTTTATAGGTCTTAATGACAACATAGCAACAAAGCCCATCCACAGTAGTCCATAGCAGCCATTAAATAATCATCACTAGCAGGCAAGGCTGCTGCCTTTCTCCAGAAAATGAGATCTTTAACTGGAACCCAAAAAATAAATCACTATGAGGAAAACAGGATAAATCAGTTAAATACTGTATCCATTTTATTCCCATTTGTTGCTTAAATGAATGCATAGTTCAGATTATAAGTATGAATAATTGTTTAGTTTGACTTAAATTTGTTTTCTAGCTACAAAAATATTTGTATTTACTGTACTGCTTATTAGGTAGGTATACTAACTGTGACCTGAGTCCACAGTACCATAGACACAAGCTGGAATAAGCTTTCTCCATTTCATTTTATGCACAGAATGTTGGTAGCAGTTTGGCACTGACATCGAAACAAATGCTGTATTCATCTAGTGCATACCACTTTTTTGCATTAAACACATTCTGCATTTGGGAAATGTGGCCAACAGTAGGAGGTGGCCTGCTATATAAAATAAATAAATACATGAAGTTAATGAAGTAGCGCTTACTTTCTAGTGCATACTGGTCAGAAATTGTGGGAAACACAATTATTTAGTCGGTAATACAATCAAAATATGAAACAGTGCTTTGCCATTTGTATTCAGTCGCACATGAATTTGTCATGAACATTTTCATATATAATACATCACTAATCTTATCCACCCTGAAGAATGACTTGCAAGCAGCCAGTTTTGCTTCAATGTGTGTCTCTTAAACTTTCAATTTGAACTTCAGAACAAGTCTAAATAATTACATACTACAAACTGTCAAAAAATTGATTAGCCTTTGCATGCATGATCAGAAACCAGATAAGAACTGTTGCTATACTATCTGGACAAACACTAAAACCAAAGATCCTGCCCTATTGGAAATGCTGAACATATGCAAATCAAATGGGACAAGAATAACTTGCTCCAGGAATCTCAACCTAGCCTGTGATATAAATAGAGCATGCTGGGGAGACAGATATATTTCCCAATGATTGCCACTCCTCTGTAATAGGCTCCCACTGCATGTGAAGCAGTGCTCCTCAATGATCCTATTCAAGTGCAACCTTGGCAACTGGATGGATGACTGTAAATTCACCCCTGGGGTGCTAATTATGTCCTACATGGGCAGGGCCAGTAGGTGCTGGATCACAAAATTGCTCTGCTAACAATGAACATCTATCTATTCTCAATAAGGGTACTTGTACTTTTACATGACAAGGCTTGTAAACACCCTAGGACCATTAGGCTAGTAACCTCCTATGAACTCATGAAGCTATGAACCTATGTAGGCCTCCCAACATTTTCTCTCCAACAAGACCTACTGATGTCATCCACTAAACATTGATCTACAGTCTTATAAAAGTAAGACTTGTGCTGTGGAGCTTGCATAAAAAACTGAATTCTGTAGCCTGTGCACTTAGATATGTAGGGGTTCTGTTCTCAGTGCAGTCAGCTGTGTGTGTTTTTCTAGCCAGAAGAGCAAAAGTGTGTATCGTACAGTTGCCATTCTAACTCCATGGATTGACAGTATTTTGATACTTGCACATGCTTACGCATCCATTTCATGCAAGCCTTCCAACATCTTCTCTCCAATATGCTCTGCTGATGTCATCCACTATAAGTTGACCTGCACTCTCGTAAAAGTAAGACTTGTGCTGTGGCACTTGCATAAGGTACTGAATTCTGTAGTCTGTGTACTTAGATAGGTAGGGGGTTCTCTTCTCACTGCAGTCAACTGTGTGTGTGTGTGTGTGTGTGTGTGTGTGTGTGTGTGTGTGTGTGTGTGTGTGTGTGTGTGTGTGTGTGTGTGTGTGTGTGTGTGTGTGCGTGCATGTGTGTGTGTGTGTGTGTGTTTGTGCTCTTGCTTGACATTACAGGCAGCCTTTCATACCAGCATGTGGGACACTATTACCATACTTTCCTCAACAGACACTACCGATGTCATCAGCTATATCTGATTTGTGGATATGCACTATTCTCACCAGGGCAGGGCAGAGACTGGCCTGGAAGCCAGGGAGAAGTCACATCATCCCATATGATACAGATTACAGTGGCATGGCTTTCAGTCTATTCACATACATCATGGCATGTTTTGTAGACCCTGTGTTTTTTTTTTTTGGTGCAAAACCTCTGTGGTCTCTCCAGTTACTGCATGTGTCTGGTGAGGTACGTGCAAAAGAGAGTATTAAATTATATTAGTGTTATGATGAAGTTGAAGTATAGTGCTGTCAACAATCCTAAGATCTGAGTATGATGGTGTGACTTATGATGTGCACAATATCGGCTTTCAATACCAGTGTGGACACTTGGTATTCAAAGTTCAGATTGCTATCTACATGTGATTCTAATGCTTGCACCACTGGATTTCAGCATACCAGGACTGTTGTCAATGCTGTAATTATCATGGCATTTCACTTTTCAGATGGACAAAATAATGACACATTTCTACATTTATTTGTAGACTGTGTGGCTTTGTCATCAATCGTTTATCTGTGTTAGTCGATCCTGTAGTATGTTATCATCATTGATAGACTCAATGATTATATCCAATATGTAAGAATCAGCAAACTTGGTTAGCAAACAGCCATATATTTTAGACTGAACTATCGAGAACTATATTCCAAACAGTAAAGAGACAAGCACAGATCTCTGGGGTATGCCAGTGGTGAAAGCTCTACTGTTACAGGTTCATTCATCAACTTTCATTGTATGCATTCTGTTGATGAGCCAATTGGTTATCCATCTAGTGATGTAAGGGTTAATCCCCAGATGGGAGAGTTTCTCAATGATACTTGAGTGGGGCATTATATCAAAACCCTATGCCAGGTCAAGATAGGCAGTATGCACTGTCTTACCTTCATCCAGGCCTATCATGCAGAATCAACGGGCTGTGACAACATCATAGATCACCTATGGCATGACTCAGCACATACACCTTCCTGATATGGTTGAATACACACTTCAACACACCCTCCATGTGGGCCATGTTCCCGTAGAAGGATGTACATCAACATGCATTCATTTGAGTTGGGAGGACAGCACCTGATGCATGCATATATAGAATCATCCTGACTCTGCTCAACAGTGAGGTAGACCAACATGTCATCATGGACCTTTTCTAAATGGATACTAGTAATATCCCGGGTGTGTGGCTCAGACCTGTGTTTGTTGTTAATTCTACACCATGTCTGTTACATCTGATAGATGTTCTCAAAGAGGTCACCAAGGGCATGCATGATAGCAACACCATCATTCTGTTGAACCTGACCAGGCCAAGGCATTTGACACAAATCCACACTGAAGTATTCAATCAACACTGTCAGATGTGGACATAAACAACTATATCACCAAGTTGGTAGACCAGTGGATCACATATGTGGCATCTAACTATGATAAAAAACTGTGAAGTGACCTATATCTCAGGTCCAGTGATCAGGTCCATACATCAGGGCTGTCTGCTAGTCCCTTTCCTGTCCATTATCTGTGAAGTGACCTATATCTCAGGTCCAGTGATCAGGTCCATACATCAGGGCTGTCTGCTAGTCCCTTTCCTGTCCATTATTTAAGTAATGGACATCACTGATGACATACACATCCTGTGTCCAAGCAGCTGCCTGAAGGACTACAGATTATGGGCAATCATTGACTCCAACTATGATATCAGTATAACACAGACAGTATCAACACACACCAAAGACTGCTGCCATAGCCATGACACCAAAGATTATTACCACAGCCATGACAATACCTGCAATAACAAGAAAACATGGGGGGATTTGTTACATCAGGAAAACAAACACACAACCCATGTATAATGTGAATATCACAGCCTATATTTAGACCACTAGGTATGTTACCTGTGTCCTGGGGTAGATAGTAAGTGGAATGTCCACCAGCACATGGTCACAGTGCTGACTAATCTATTGTATGTAACACAATTACTAAGAATGTGAAGGCCATCCATATCAGAGGCCATAATATCTCCATAGTTTCCAGCCTTCATCACACCAGTAACTGAGTACAATGCACCATGTACCTCTCTACACATCTTCCATTGATGTGTAACTGAAGTGTGCCACCTTTTTTCACAATGAGCTGTGACACAGCTTATTGGCCATATCTAGGTATTCTTTTTGTTGCATAAACTTTACTGTCTGATGGTACGGAACCCCCATCAAGTTGTCACACCAGATGCATGTGTGGTACCTGTTCTGATGATGTACACAGTACATACATAAAAACCAGTCAACTAGCCTGTACTGCTCATAATGTCACATAGAGGTATAGAAGTGTCCCTCCTAACAACTCCAGCAGATGATTTAGTGCCAGGATAGTGTGTGTGTGATTACCCTCATAGTTTGGATGTATCATAATAGTTGTACAAGTGTGTTTGTGCAGAATCATCTCTGATCACTCTAAATCACATATGCTATGTCAGAGGCATGGGATTATGGTGGTATTATTCTGATATTGTCCATGATTGTGCTTGGTTCTTTTAATGTTTTCCATGAGCCTTTACCTGTGTCCCACTTGCTGGAGACCTCTGCTGAGATTACATTCATATTCAGGCAAATCAGTTTGCACAGCTTCACAATATGCACCTTATGCCAATTGCATGTCATATCCTTGATAGATGTCTCCTGCATTATTCTTGTAAGGATGATTATCTCACAAAGACATCCTCCCCATTCTTATGTCACCTTGTGTGACAGTCACATAATTCACATTTTCTCTGTGCAGTCTCTACTGTACCATATTCATATGTGATTGGTGTTGCTACTACAAACATCTTCCATTGATGTGCCTTATGTTGTTTCACCTATCCTCTTTCCTTGAGTTCATTCCTACAATTCATGTGTGTGTCCCTATTCAATACACATACTTGCCCTGAGTGTTTATTTTACATGGCAGTCCATGTACCCTTACAGATAATTTACACAATTTCAGTACAGAATGCCAGGAATGGGATTTCACAATACTCTGCATTGTAGATAAACTGTCCTGTACTGTGTTTGGACCATATACTTAACATTCATACCTCTCAACTGTCCAGATTTTCACAAAATGTTCAGATGTGTTCCTTATCAAATTTGTGGTTTTCTGCCATATCACCGGGATGATCTCAAGACTGATGTGACTCAATAATTATGTACATTTGAGTTTCAGACTTCAAATCCTTAAGAACATGTATCTTAACACAAACTCCTGGTTACTGTAGCACATTTCTGTAGGGCAAATATGTCAAATATCTCCCTATTTCTGGGACATTGTCCCCCTATTATGTTGGTCTTTGCCCATATGTCTTCCACTAAGAGATTGAGAGCTATCTGTGAAGCCTTGGTGATCACTGTGGCATTCTGCACATAACTGCAGCCCTTCAGTGCTCTGATTTAAACAGGAGTGCTATCTGTGTTCGTTTACATGGTTTCCTGGCTGGCAACACAGAAAACCTCGCTTATTTACATTTTAGCATAGTGTGTGGCATGAATGTGCAATGAGTGCTGCTATTCACCATGCATCACTGCACACACATGTGAGGAAAAGCCCCCTCCAACCCGCTCTACAACCCCTCTGAATCTCCCGATCTCCGAACTTCCCAAACTTATCTCTACCAACTCCATGTTTGCACCAACTCGAAGAAGGGAAAATCTCACTAAACAGTGAATAATTGTCAGCACACAATTAGAAATTATGCCCTCAATGACCTCCTATGGAGCAAAATGTTCAGTGTTATGCCATTCATCTTTTATTTTTCTGTAGGCTACTAACACTCATGGAATTCCTCCTCAAGTTTGTGTAGGAAAGCTTTTTTCAGCATTAGAACAAGAGGGCAAACTTCCCCTTTTAAAGAAACATTGACTACAAATATTACTTTCTAACTGAGTCAGTTGAGCTAAGCATTAGCATTTATTCTTACAATACTACAGAAACTACTGACAGTTGCAAGCAAAATTGTTATCCTTTGTTTAGTGTACTTATAACTACAAGTGATTATTATTAATGTATTCATTCTGTTTTAATTAACCACTATCAGAGAGTCATATTTATTTTTCCTTCAAAGGAACTGAGCTTCCAGAAATTATTTTTTTTATTTGCATATTCTGTGATAACTGACTTCTCTCTCATTTTTGCCAGCATTATCTCCAGGAAGAAGGACTTATAGACTGATTCTGATGAAGCTTGAAGCTGAAGGTCATTTTGAGAGTGAATGTCCTGATTTAGAGGAGTGAAAAAATTCTGGAACAACCATCCCACAACACCCCCTGTGCCACTAGCACCAATTCAGAGAATGATAGATTAGCACCCCACCTAAAAACTGAAATTAAGGTTTTGCTGCTTACTTTCTTTTCCCATTTGTATAATTCCCTCAGCTTTCACACAGTAAAATAGTTCATCTTTTTATGAAAAGCACTTAGGTTTACTAGTCTTTAAATAATATTAAGCTGATAGTCATGATGTTCATGATGTTTTTCAGCTACATTTCTCAGCGTTTACAATACATGCAATGCAAAACACAGTTAGTAGGTAGTGTACTGAAGCTTTTGTACAGTGCAAAAATGCCCAGATATGATTGGACTTGAGTATTTGCTAAAAGCTGTTATCTGTGAACAATATTTTCTAGTCATTTTTGTTGCAAGTAAGCATTCTTAGAGCTAGGAATGGTTTAGTACAATCATAACTGCACATAATGTTGCATATAAATTAGTTCAAATGCAGAAATCAACATGTACAATGGTGTCAGTATGCAGCAAAACATATATATAATTTATTGTAATACTTTTCATTGTTTATCTGTAAGCGCAGATTCTTACTTTTATCTTGTATTATACATCATATAGTTACCCCCTTTGGGAAAAAAACATGTACCCATGAATTATCACATAGGTGGCAGTACACTAAACACTGAAAGTGTGATAAGAGACTTAGGGGCACAGTTGGACAGTAGTCTCACCTTCAATAACCACATCGCCACAACAGTCAGGAAATCCTTCTATGTGGCACACCTCATCCTAAGGGCTTTTCATCCAGAAAAAAGGAGGCCATTGTCCCACTGTACTCATCCCTAATTAGACCAATTATAGAATACAATGCCCCATTTGGAATGTACCTCTCAAGACATCTGCAACAACTGGAAAGGCCACAGAAACACCTCACTAAAAGAATCACAGGCCTAAAGCAGATGCTCTATGCTGACCGCCTTAAAAAACTCCAGCTATATTCTGTCACATATCGTCTACTCAGATGCAATCTCTGCTTAACGTACAAGGCCATGTCAAACCCAGAGCTGTTGGACATGCTACACTTAAAGAAATCCCAATCCCTCAGACCACATGCTCCAGGGATCTAAACCTTGTCATCACAATAAACAAAACATGCTGGAGGGATAGGTTCCTGACCCAGAGACTCCCCAGACTCTGGAATAGACTGCCCATACATGTCAAGCAGAGCACCTCCTTGGCGCTCTTCAAAAGGAACCTTGACGATTGGATGGGAGAGAGGAAATTCACCCCGGGGATCATGTCAGTCAACCTGCTAGACAGGGGTCCAGGGAAGTAAATAGTGTGGGAAGAAATAGCCAGGGAATTGTTATGGCTAGGCTTGTATAGGCCCTTGGGTCGATAGCCTAGTACCAACCTATGAACCTATCATTATCTTTCAACAGACATTTTCAAGCAATTATTTTCAACATTTTTATTTTAACTCTTATAGAATGCAGTTATTCCTATCACCGACTCCCAGGATTCCCTTATCCTCCAAACTCATACATCTCAACCTGCAAACATTGAAGGAAGGTACAAAGACTGTTGAAAAGAAGGAAATACAGCCAAAAAATCTGGGCATCTAATTAGCATAAAATCTGAATACCAAATGACACATAACTCCCTGTTTACAGTAAGAATGTGGGATACTATTCAGAAACATTGTTTAAAAAGAGAGCAACAAAAATGATGAAAAAAATAAGCACATTAGCAAACAGGCAGTGTAAAATCTGTAGATGTTAATAAACTGTATTACAAATTCTACTACAGAAAGTCATTTATTTTTGTTTCTGAAAAGGAGAGATGTTATGATATGCGTCCTCTTTCTCTAATGTATTAATACATTTAATTTAATAAAAATGACTACATTTAAAGACAAAAACCTGTTATACTGGTATAAAAATTACTAAACAATTGAAAGTTACAAAATGTTGACCGTATCATAAATAAGTTTGAGTTAAGCAAAGACATGTAGTTAGAAATTCGTAATTTTAGACAATTGGTTGAAAATAAGATTAATGCAACCAATAGTTAGAAATTCTTTCCCCACATTCATTGATTTAATCATTATTCTAATGCACCAAACTATAATTGGAAAGGGACTTCTATCGAAATTATATAAGGTACTTAACAAATGAACAGTATGTCACAGAGAAAGCTAATGGGATTATTTTAGACTTGTAATAATAACCCCCCCAAGTGAAGATGATAAAAAGCCAATACTTCAATCTTCAAAACAAACTACTTCATCACTAAGGTGGCGGATATTCTTTTAGAAGTTCTTACAAAGAACCTTTATCATGCCACCTAAAGATGAATTCATGTTTAATAAAGACATAGGATGCTGGAGATGTAAACCAAATATTAAAGCTGCCTGGCAGCATATGTTTTACGACTGTATAAAACTTAAAACATATTGGGATAATATAAATTCTCTCTTACAGTCTGTTTTTAACTATAAATTTATGTTGACCAAATTGCTTATTTTATTTACTATACCAAGAGCTGGAAGAATCAGACAACTCATACTATGAAGGAATTTGCACAGTTGGCAACCAACGTTTGTCATCTTAAACTTATCACGGTCAAGGCAAGAACATCTAGAATCACTTCTTCATATAATATATGGTTAAAATTCAAAGAACTGGATAAACAGACTTTAATAATTAACTAACAACTACTCTTATCACATTTCTTTTTCTGTTTAAAAAGCTTTGTTTTATAGTAGACACCATTGCAAATAGTTATTTTAGTTGTTTTTCATTGTTCTTATAGATATGTATATTTGTTTTATAACATTTCTATTATCATATATTAATGTTTTTTTGTTAAAATTTTCAGTAAAAACAATTGAGAAAAAAATAGAATGCCTATACTGTCCACCAATTTCTTTATCTTTTTTTCATCCTCCTATTCTTTCTCATTCTATCTGTGCACATTAATTTATATTTTTCATATACTTTATCCTTTACATTCCCTAATATGAGAATGAAGCCTCCGGTTGTAACCTAAACTTCATGACACTTGTTCACTCATTGCACAGATTCCAGGTATGCTCAGCATATGCTGTTTATGTTTATTTGCATTTACATTTTGTTTTCCAGTCTATATTTTTCTGCATTTTCTCTTAAAAGATAGCCGAAGCACTTCTACATCAGCACTATAATATGAAACTCGAATAAATATAGTACATGACCCCACATACCTGTGTTTGGTTACAGTTGTAGTCTGTGGTATCACTGCATTTTCTTGCTTTATTATTTCCTCTCTTTGCATTACCTTCAGTCACTCACAAATACATATTTTCCAGTTCTTTCGCTGTCTTTTGGGTATAGTTCCATGTTACAATAGCCTACTCTCTTCTTTCCTTTCCAATTTCACTTTTCTCTTGTTTGGATTTCTTTCTGTACCTTGTACTTTTTATTGTCTTTCCCTATGCATGACTTATAAATTGTACATAGATATCTGTGTTTTGTATAGTTGTGCTCTTTCCTTTCTAAATTAGACAGCTTTCATGTTTCAGTTATCTACCCTTTTTATCTGATTCTCACATTAACTCTTCTCCAAAACTATGCTTCCATAGTAATTACTGTCCTGTGTTTCACCTTGTATGTAATAACTTGCCGTCACAAGCTGTTGCTTGGATGTCTTGTGAACACTTTCCCTTAGGTCTAACCCCTAGGCTGTTGGTTACTCAGTCTTTTACATATTCCTTTTTCTGCCTCATTACTTTTCTCTCTGCTCTTTCTGTCTTTGCTTTCCATTCAGTCTTCCATCCACTAATTGTCTCTCCATTTAACTTTTATGAATGCTGATGGATAAAACTGCACTTGTCATGTGGTATTCCACTTAGGATTCTGTGACCAAGCACCAGAAGAAGACTGTTACAAAGTACAATAGTCTTCAGTGAATGCCCCTTCATTGTAGATCTTCTCTTACTTTAACACGTGGCATCCTTTGTCCAGCTGTTCACAACAGCCAGGTACCTGGCTTACTCCTCCCCCCCCCCACTCCACTTATTCTTCTTCTGCTATTCTTCTTTGCATTTATTATTTATTTATTTTACATTTGTTGACAGGGCTAGTCTAACTGGATACATGTCCATTTTCAGTAGAGGCCCGAGGAGAAAAGCTCCACTGTAACAGTCTACGGTAACACACTAAGAAAAAATATATACAAGAGGATAACTAAACTACTAAGCAGGAGTTAGCAACTAATTAGCATACAAAACAACAGAAAAGCAATTAGTGAATCAAAAACACACAGCAACAACAGCAGTATTTAAATACAGAATTGAAATTTTTTTTTTTTTAGCATCTGGACTTGGACTTGACCTATCATGAAGAAAAAAGAACTAAAAAATACTACCTGTGCAAGGCATTAGGTAGTGCAAAGTAAGTAGAGGTGATAGGAGGTAAAACATAAGCAAAGTAAGTAGCGGTAATAGGAGGTAAAATCACAAGAAAGAGGAAGTCACAAGCTGAAGAGAGTCTAGGGGAAAAATTGTAGTGATGGGAGCAATGATACAAGCTAGATGGAGACAAGGCAGTGTGAGAAAAGGAGAAATAATACTTGTCCAGATGATGGGTGTGTACAGTGCAGATAGAGGTAATTTATTAAAGAGGTAAAAAGATGTGGAAGTAGCAAACAAGAGTCAGTCAGGAGAAGAGCAAGGGCAGAGCCAGTGTGATTTGAGGTGGGTCTTTAAATGTTTCTTGAAAAGGGGTGTTGAGGTCAAGGTAGTAAGTTCACTAGTGATCTTGTTCCAGTGTATACCCACAGCATTTGAGAAAAGGGAGTCACCTGCTTTGTTCTGAGATTTACATGTGGCTACTAGAAGTTTATTAGCTGATCGTAGGGTAGTGAGATTCTTATAGGGGGAAATAAGAGTATTAAGAATAGGCGCATTAGAAGGGAAATGGAGTATCCTGTGGGTTATAGTCAGTTGTTGAAGTAGAATGAGATTTTGTAGTTCAAGCCAACCTAGCTGTCTGAGATTTAAGCAATGATGAGTCTGATATGGGGCACCTGTAGCAAACCTGATAATGTTGTGGTAGGATGAGGCTAGTTTTGATAGGTTTGTTTTTGATAGGTTAATAAAGGTTGGAGAGGCATACAGTAGTGTTGAGATGAGATGTGTTTGAGCTAAAGATATCCTAGTCTCTGGTGTGAGAAATTGTTTAAGTCTATAGAGAGCACCTATTTTTTTGTTAACTGTTTTTATAGTTAGATTGATGTGAGCATCAAAATTTAGTTGATTATCTATTGTGACACCAAGCAGTTTTGTGGTGCTGTCGGGTGATATAAGCGTGCCATTGTTAGAGACAATAGTAAAGGAAATTGGGATGGACTTATAAGTTGGAGTAATCAATAGTAACTTAGTCTTTTTAGGATTAAGGAGGAGACAGATGTGTTTGAACCAATTTTCAGCTGCAGTAAAAACATTTTGGGCACATGAATGTAGTTCAGCAGGAGACATTGCAGTGCAGATGAGTGTAAAGTCATCTGCATACTGAATGCAAGTGGAGGATGGGAGGGAGGTATTCAGGTTATTAATAAAGATGGAGAAGAGGAGGGGACCTAGAATAGAGCCTTGTGGGACTCCAATGGAGACTGGGAGCTGGGAGGATAAATGACTGTCCCAGAGAACTGCTTGTTGTCTATTTGACAGGTAGGAGTTGAACCACTGAATAGCCACTGTGTCAAGAGAAAGGGATTTAAGCATATCAATCAGAAGATGGTGATTTACCATATCAAATGCTTTCGAGAGGTCAAGAAATAATGCAGATGAGTATAGATTATTGTTACGATTTTTGTTGATGGAGTCTGTAAAAAAAGAGAAGGACAGTGGTGGTACTATGGAATGGTCTAAAACCGTGCTGTGAGTCAGCAAGTAGGTTATTATGGAGAAGGTGCTCTAGAAATTGTTGGTGGACACATCGTTCCATGATTTTGGCTAGAGGAGAGAGTAGGGCTATAGGACGGTAATTTGAACGTTCAGTTGTATTTCCCCCTTTATGTAAAGGGATGATATGGGAGATTTACCAGAGAGATGGAATAGTGGATTTGGTTATGGTTCTGTTTATTAAGATGGAGACTGGGAATGCTAGTACCTCTGCAACTAGCTGCTGATACTTTGCTGGCAGTTTGTCTGCTGAGGGGGTACAAGGTTTAAGTTTTCGGAGTTGGTTGTAAATGAAGGCTGTTGATACTGTGTTCAACTTTAAAGAGGGTGTTTTACTATTAGGAGGGTTATGTCCAAGGGTTGTGGGTGGAGTTAAGGTGTTGGCAAGAGAGGTGACTGTTTCTGAGAAGAAGTTATTGAAGGTGTCAGCAATTTTATTAGGAGGGGTCTGAGATAGGTTGGCAGGGGTGGGTGTTTTGGAGTTTCCAGGGTATAGGAGTTTCTTGATTCCAGACCAAAATTTTTGAGGGTTCTGTTGGGGGTTTTGTTGAAATTTAAAGTAGAAGTTTTTTTTGTCAAGGAGTATAAGTTTCTTTGTGGTATTTCTAAAGTGTTTGAAATGTTGGTGGTCAGTGGGGTTTTTTGTGATTCTCCATTTTGCCCAAAGTTTGTTTCTTAGTATCATTTTTTGCTTGGTTTCTTTGGAAAGCCATGGAGCTGCTTTGGACCTTATTTTAATTTGGCGAGATGGGGCATGGCTGTCCAGAATTTGGAGGAATTTATTATTGAAATAAGTGACTGCTTCATCGAGAGGAAGGTATTTGAGAGGTGCCCAGTTGCAAGCTTTAAGTTCTAAGAGGAAATTGGGAAGGTTGAAATTTTTCTTACTGCGTATAGTTCGATATACTGACAGCATAGGATTACTATGTTTTTGTTTGGAAATGTATGTAAGGAGGTGGTCACTAATATTGTCAGGGAGTATACCTGTTTTATATTCAAGGGGATTGTTATTTACAAGTATCCAATCAAGAATACTTTGCTTCTTGGTAGGTTTATGTATTCTTGTAGGGAAGTTTATGATTTGTTGGAACGTGTAGAGGTTTATGAGAGAGGTAGGTTTAGTGGAACAGCAGGAGTTCCAATCAATATTGAGATCACCTAAAAGGATAGTTTCCTGTGGGATGGTAGAAGAGAGCCAGCTAAGGATATTTTCAAGTGTATTTATATTTTTCCCGGGAGGGATGTAGTAGCACATAATGTACATTGCTTTGTTCTTATTAATCTGAAGTTTGGAGCAAAGGAGTTCAGCATTTGTAGGGGAGGGAGGTTGGGAGTCTATCAGGCTAATTTGTAATTCAGATTTATAAAGTATGGCAACTCCCCCACCTTTTTTGTTTGGGCGATCGAGTCTTAAGATACTGTAACCAGGTGGGGTAATTTCATTGTCTTTGATTGCTGGTTTAAGCCAGGTTTCAGTTAGGCAGAGGATGTCAAATGAGTAGAGGTCAATTAGGGCATGGAGCTGGGTGATTTTATTTGTTATACTACGAATATTTAGGTGAGCAACTGAAAGTGAGTTGGGAGAAAAGGGGGATTTCATGGAGTTAGTATTTTGGTCAGTGAGGGTAAGTGGAAAGGAGCTGTTAAGGCCAGGGTTGGGATGTATGTCCCCATGAACCAGTAGGAGCAGGAGAGGGGAGGTAAGTATTTGTGTGTATTTTGAGTAGGTGAGGTAGAGCTTTCTGGTTTTATAGTATTTGTTGTGGTTTATTCGGTGAAACTGGGGAGGAAGGTATGGGGATGATGATGGCAGGGTAGGATATGGTATTGTGGTTGGGAAGAGAGTAGGGTTAGTTTGCTTTGATAATATAAGGGACTCTGACAGACTTAGGTTTTCATAGTAGGTGTGGGTGTAAGATATAACCAGGAAATTTAGGAATGTGAATGAACACAGTATGTTAAGGTGAATTGAAGTATTAGGTTTCATAGTGCTGGAAGAAGTAAAATGGGTGTGGTGTTTGGAGGGAGTGTTGAGGGGGAGGTGTGGACGGTGCTAGGTAGGTTTGGAAGTGTGAAATGAGTAAGTAGTGTGACAGGTGGTAATATACTAGTGGGTGTGGCAAGGCAAGTATAAGGTTGGAGACACTGGGGGTGGGTGGGAATTGGGGGTAGGGGAGGGGAGCGAAGTGAGCCCGCAGGGCGAATGGAGCGGGTAGAACCACTGAGGGAGTGGACCCAAGGAAAACAATCAGAGGAGATATGAAAGGTAAGGGTAGCTTGGATGTGATTAGGTGGAAGGAGACAGCCTTGAAAATAGTGAAATAAGCAGGGTAGATAGGTGAGAAAGTTCAGTATAGGTATAAGGGAAAAGTGGAGCTACAGTACAAGAGGTTGAGTCAGTCTGTGAGCCTGAGGAGTGGAAAGGTAGTTAGTGGGATAGCTTCTAGGAGAAAAATGCCACCTGGTGGCAAGATGCAGTACATCAAGCTAAAGGTTTTGTTAGGGAGGTAGCAGGTCAGGGGATTCAAGGAGGGAAAAAAGAGTAAAGACGTACAGGAGGACAAGTGTAATAGGTGAGGAAATTGAGAGTAGAAAAAGGGGTTTTGCTGCTGGTAGCCTTAGCTGGGGAGTGTACAATAAACCTGAGGTATAAATACAAGAAATAATAGTTGTATTGCCTGTAGGTTAAAATAACATACTTTCTTTTCCTTGCTGGACTGAAGCAAAGGGAATGAAAAGGTGCAATTCCTTAGTTTTGGGGAATGGACAGCAGTTGTTGTGGTTGGATGAGTCAGTAGGTCAGCAGCAGATAGGGCAGATTCCCAACTGTGAATCAGTATAACAGGTTGGCTAGCTAGAATAATAGGTGGAGAGAGAAAAACAAAAGACTTACAGTAAGCAGGCTGAAAACAAATTTCTACAATATACCACTACAGAGCAATACAGAAAGAAACAGGTAAGTCCTGACTTAGGTAACTAGTCACAGTTTTTCCTGTTCGACATGGCAAAAAGAACTACATTCAGAACAAATTCAGTTGTGTAGGCACAGGAAGAAAAGGACTTTCAGTAGTGTCATAATGGACCCTCTAGTCCATAGCTATACCATTCTACAGCATTGAGGTACTATCTGTAAATAACACTAATAAGTTCAGGCACTGTAAGAGGAAAAGAAACAAGCAGGCAAGGTCAGTGTGGGTGGAGGTCAGAAAAAAGCAATTCCTAAGCACATAACAGCATAATTGAGGTGCATAGAGGGTTTGGGCTGTAACAATATTACTACAATTCAGCTTAGGCCCAGCACACACAACATATATTTACATTCCAAAACGACAGCTCTCCAGTAAATACAAATAGGTAGTACAGTAGGAAGCAGGCTGGACATAAGCTACGCTACTCTTATTATGGCGTTTCAATTTGTTTGTGCTGTAATATCATGAAAATAAAATAAAACGTAGTGTTTTGGGGAAGGGAATTGGTAAAAATAAAACTGCCTTAGTACATATATATGATATGTGTACGATAATATATGTGACTATGCACTCGCAGAAGGCAGCAGGACCTCACAGCGCTATTGCCTATGGCATAAATGTTCCGCATATAGTAATGCTACACAATTGTGACATTTAAGGAGTAAGCCAAAAAATATCAGGGAGGGAAACAATGGATTGCTCAATAAGACTAGTATCCTGTGTACTTACTGCTATTACAGGATTAAGATATCAGGTGAAATGTGTACTCGCAAAAAGGCACCGGAACTGCCAAACGCTATAGCTTATGTCGTTCTTGTTCCATGTGTAATAATGCTACACAATTCCGACATTTAATGAGTAACCCAAAAGAAATCAGTCAAGAAGACAATGAATACTAACAAAGTGGTTAATATCTTGTGTACTTACTGCTGTTGCCCAAAATAAAAATATCAGCAGGAAGAGGAGGCTGTTTTACAGCCTAACTACACAATGTTGTTTTAAGTTTGTTACTCTGGTGCATTCCAATTAATAGAAGAAAGCATCGGACACTACTACATGCTATTTGCAATAGCGTTTCAGTTCCACATGCAGGCACACTACTCCGTGGTGATAAGTACTGAAAAAAACGCGTACTGTCTGTGAAAAAAATATAAATAAATAAGTGTGAGAGCAGTATCTCAACAGTAAAAAAAAGTTATGATAGCTATTTAAACATACGGTGCATATGTACGCTAAAAAAACGTGTACTGTTTGTGAAAAAAATATAAATAAATAAGCATGAGAGCAGTATCTCAACAGTAAAAAAACTTATGATAGCTATTTAAACATACGGTGCATATGTACGCTAAACATAGGTAGGCGTTAGGTACGAAGCAGTATCTCCAACAATAAACTGTGATAGCTATTAAGTATTCTGCGTGTATGTAAGCTAGACATAGGTAGGCATTTGCCACAAACCAAAAGTCACATTCAGGTAGGTCCACTTCTTTGAGTAGAAACAAACGAACAAGGGCATTAGCCCGTTAGATTTCTTTAAGTCAGTTAAACAAGGCAGTCAAATAGTAAGCAGAGAAATACACTTACACAAGGTACGGACTCCGGAGCTAGGGGTAAACAGCAGCAAAGAGATACAGAGCAGGGGTTAAAGATGGCGTCACCATAGGGCAGGTATATTTATTAGGTCGGTGAGCTCATCGGGGGGAAGGGGAGGGAAAAAGCGAGATAGGTAAGGGTAGATAGGGACCGGAAGTTACCAGGAGTCAACAGCAGGGAGGGGGGAATAGAGCCGATACTGAATACTACATTAAGCAGTACGCACAGTTCGGCGTTTAAATGGAGGGTGCAGTGAGAGGACGGATGCTGGACAGTGGCAGGGAGAGAAATAAAGGGCTAGAAGCAGAGAAACGCAAGGGAAGGGGAAAACAGAGGGGTGAGAGGGTAGAAAGGTGATGGGATAACTTCGAGATAGACCCACTGAGGGAGTGGACCCAAGGAAAACAATCAGAGGAGATATGAAAGGTAAGGGTAGTTTGGATGTGAGTAGGTGGAAGGAGAGAGCCTTGAAAATAGTGAAATAAGCAGGGTAGATAGGTGAGAAAGTTCAGTATAGGTATAAGGGAAAAGTGGAGCTACAGTACAAGAGGTTGAGTCAGTCTGTGAGCCTGAGGAGTGGAAAGGTAGTTAGTGGGATAGCTTCTAGGAGAAAAATGCCACCTGGTGGCAAGATGCAGTACATCAAGCTAAAGGTTTTGTTAGGGAGGTAGCAGGTCAGGGGATTCAAGGAGGGAAAAAAGAGTAAAGACGTACAGGAGGACAAGTGTAATAGGTGAGGAAATTGAGAGCAGAAAAAGGGGTTTTGCTGCTGGTAGCCTTAGCTGGGGAGTGTACAATAAACCTGAGGTATAAATACAAGAAATAGTAGTTGTATTGCCTGTAGGTTAAAATAACATACTTTCTTTTCCTTGCTGGACTGAAGCAAAGGGAATGAAAAGGTGCAATTCCTTAGTTTTGGGGAATGGACAGCAGTTGTTGTGGTGGGATGAATCAGTAGGTCAGCAGCAGATAGGGCAGATTCCCAACTGTGAATCAGTATAACAGGTTGGCTAGGGTGCATATGTACGCTAAACATAGGTAGGCGTTAGGTACGAAGCAGTATCTCCAACAATAAACTGTGATAGCTATTAAGTATTCTGCATGTATGTACGCTAGACATAGCATCATCATTGACTTCTCAGTCCGGATATACATAGGATCAGAGGACGTTGCTAAGCTTATGGCCCTAAGGCCCTTACAAGCCTAGCCATGTTACCCTTGTTTCCACGTTCAGCACCTACTGCCGCTGTCCAAGAGAGACACAGGTGGAATCCTGGGGTGAATTTACGGTTACTCATCCAATCGTCCAGACTGTGTTTTTGAAGAGGGCCAATGAGGTGCTCTGTTTGACATGAAATGGAAGTCTTTTCCACATATGTGGTAACCTCTGTGAGACAAATATGTTCTTCCAGCAGGTTCTATTAATGTCACATAGAGGTTAAGGTCTTTAGAGCGAGTAACCTGTGCACCATTTGACTTACAGATATACAGCATTTCCAGTAAAGCAGGGTCAGAGATTGCCTTATATGTAAGGCAGAGATCACCTCTGAGTAGTATGTATGAAACAGAATAAAGTGACAATGATTTCAGCCAGTCCACATAGAACAGATGCTGAAGACCTTGAATTTTCCTAGTGAGGAACCTTTGTGGTCTCTCCATTTGTTGCAGGTGCTTGGAAAGGTACATACCAAAAGGGGCATTGCACTCAATTACTGGCCTGATAAGGGAAGAGTACATGAAGGTTATAACTTTTTTCTGGAAGCAATGCCCTTACTTATGAGATGAACAATATAGAATGCCCTTCTTACCACCGTGAAGACATGGTGGTCAAAGGTAAGGTTGCTGTCGAACTGTGTGCCTAGGTCTCTCCTCACTGAGTGCATACTTAGGGTGCTGCTATTGATGTGGTAGTTAGCAGAAACATTGCCCTTACCGAAGGGATGATAATGCATTTTTTTGCATTGACTTTAAGGCCGGGCGTGACTTTAGCACCAATCATTTGTTTGCGTAAGACCCGCTTGGAGGATGTTGACATCATTTGGAGATTTTATGACCGCTACCCATTTGCAGTCATCAGCAAACTTTCTCAGCCATAGACCTTTAGTTTTTGCTTGCACTTCAGAGAAATAGATTCCAAACAGTAGAGGTCCCAGGACTGATCCCTGTGGAACACCACTGGTACGGGTTTGCTGTTTCAGATGGATTCCCATGTTTTGGCTGTATAGGTTCAATCAATGAGCCAGTTTGTGATGTACCTAATGATATAAGGGTTGATACCTAGGTGGGTGAGTTTGTCAATGATGCCTGAGTGAGGTTCATAAATTAGCACTAGGCTAATTGCCCCTGTGGGCCATTTTAAGTCAAGCCAATTACCCCATGTGAGAATCAAACCTTGCACCTTGTGTTTGTAATGTAAACACCTTAACCATTATGCCAGCCTCCCACATGCAACCTATAAACACATGCATCACCTGGTTAGTTCTTGTGCAAACCTTTCCAGATCAATACATTTCATTTTTCTGTGCAACAAAGTCTGGGAGAACCTAAACTATTTTAGTTATTCTCCAAGAAAAAAGTCTGCTTCTCCAATTAATACTTTTTTTCTGTGATCTTCACTATTCAGATACTGTCTCATCTGGACCTGTTCTCCATTAGCTCTTGGTACTGCTTGAGATTTTATATCTCACCATAAAGTATGTAGATTTTTTTCCCTAGAGGCTAACAGACTAACCTTTGAATTATTTATCTTTTCATAAGTAGCTCCTTTTACTTTATGATTTATGATGATGGTCTGCATCTGTTGGTCAGTCACCACTGACTTTACAGCTCAAGTATAACTCTTCTCTCCAGTTTTCCCCCGTGGACTTACTAGATTTATTCTTTTATTTGTCCCTTCTTTGTTACTATTTATCATTTTTTTGTTTTGCTTTTTTTTTTTTTGAGGGATCACAAGCACATATAAGAATTTACTTCTTCAACTCGGAAGGCATCTAAAGTTAAGCTTCCACCCCTGCAGAAACTTCGCCATGCCTTCCCAGCATAACTTATGAAAGAAAATGAAGAAACCGGCAAAATAATAGAATGTCTGAGTGCTTGGATATCATGGAATCTGAAAGGAGAATATAAACTTTTGACTGGGCCTTAAACCCAGGATGCATGTTGATGTCACTGCATCTAGATCATCACAGAGTAAAAAAACAGTCAGGCCCTGAGTTTTCCATTAACAAGCCTATTTTCCTTTCAGCTAGGAATGGTTAACATGTTGTTTTAAGGTCAAATTACAGACACTACCTGCAAAGGCATTGTTTTAAATACTGGACTTTGAAAGGAAAGTGTAGGCCTTTGAATGAGAGTTGAACCCAGGGCCATCAGCAATCTGTGCTATCATCATCTTGACCAGGTCGAAAGCAGTAAAGCTGTATATGTTTTAGTGAGATGAACAACTTAAATACTGAAAGCTTTAGGAGTGAAGTGCAGGTATGTTGTATGAGTAGTGGGAAGTGAGGAATACTAGAGACTGCGGCATGGTTTTGGATGATACATAGCAATTAGCAGAGTAACAAGAGTAATACTCTGGACTGGATCAATAAGGGGGCTGACAGAAGTGCATTTCCAGGCTCACGTGTCTAAAATAGGCCCTGCTGTTTCTACTCTCAGTTTAATCTGAAATTATGTGCTATTGTCACAGCAAATAAACAGTTCTGTTATAATTCTGAGCTCCAGGCCCATGAGGCCCATAATATACTGCTAGAGAAACTTGAAGGAGAAAGTCATTAACAGCTGAAGGATATTCTGAAGTGTTATCAGGTGTTTCCAATGTAGAAGAATCCATGCAAAATTTTGAGGTGCATGTATAAAACATGCCCTGGGATTTAGAAACATCCTCACTGCAGTAGCGTAGATAGGGTGGGTTGAAAGGAGCAACTTCTCTGGCGCATAGTGTAGAGAGGCACAATCCAATTGGCCTTCCATCCTTCCAGTTAGTCTTAGTGCAATACTGACATTTAAAAGTCGGTATTGTATTTGTAGTCAAATCTGAGTGCTCTAGCACTCTGTGTGTGGTCTAACTGTAGATATAGTTTAAAATGTAAAAAAAAATATTTTTTTAATGAAACCCGAGCACTGTAGTGCTCCATAGAGGGTGTAAAGTGTAGCAAGTACTTGCTACATTTATACCAATCAGTTTGCTGCAGTTTAAAAGAGAATTTGTTTTGTAACTAAAACTGGAGCGCATTAGCTCTCCATACAGGGTATAAACTGTAGCAACTGTTTGCTAAATTTGTAGGAAGCAGTTTGCTGCAGTTTAAATGCAATAAAAAAGTAAAAAACAAAAAAAACACTGAACCAGATGTTTAAATGAAGCTTTAATCCACATCTTGAGTGCTTTCATTCCTCTTAGTAGCAGAACTCAGGATGCAAAAAACTCCCTTACCAGCCTCAGTAAGAAGCTGAGATCCCTCATAAAATCCTCCAAAGCTAGTTATGAAAATAAAATTGCCAAAGATTCCAAAGACAACCACAAGGCATTCTATAGTCATGTCAAGAATCTAAATGGCAATGCCCAGATCTGCTCTGAGCTACAACAGAATGGCATTAGATCTACTGATCCCAAGGATATTGCCAATATCCTGGCAGATCGATTCAGTGCCAACTTCACCCCCCTCTCACCCCCTAAATGGCCCATCTCAATACCAAGAGATTGCCAAATTCCGGTAAGTACGGCCACACAGTTAGAAACCGCACTCTTCAAAGCTAAGAATACAGCATCCATGGGAACAGATGATATCCCGGGCTGTGTACTACATGAACTACAATATGAACTGGCACCTTACCTAAGTGTCATGTTTAATCATAGCCTCACCTCAGGCTTCATGCCCACTGAATGGCGCACAGCTACAGTTATCCCACTCCACAAGGGGGGATCCACCTTGGATCCTCAGAACTACCATTCCATCAGTCTGACAAGCCTGATCTGCAAGGGCATGAAACGCATTATCATGGAACTTATAAACAAAGACATTGGCAATCTTCAAACCTTGGACCCCACCCAGTTTGGGTTCGTGAAGGGCTGATCTTGTCTCCTGAACCTGATTGACTTATTCGAATCAGTCTCCAGAGCTGTGGACGAGGGTAAAGTGGTCCAGACAGCCTATCTTGACCTCGCCAGGGCCTTTGACACCATCCCCCACTCTGGAATCATAGATAAACTTACCAAGCTGGGCATAAATCCTATTTGTCACTCAATGGGTTTCCAACTGGCTTACTGACAGAACTCAGACTGTAAAAGTAGCCTACTCCAAATCCAGCTCCAGACAAGTGACAAGTGGGGTACCTCAGGGTTCAGTCCTGGGATTGTTCTTGTTTGGCATCTACTTCTCTGCAGTACAGGCCAACACTATGGGACTCTGGCTAACAAAGTTTGCAGATGACTGCAAACTGGGAGCCATTATTGAATCCCCAAATGATGTGGATATTTTACAAAAGGGCCTTACAGAAACAGATGCTTGTTGCCAGAGCCATGGGCTCAAGCTTAATGCCAAGAAATGTATAGTTATCCCCTTTGGGAAAAAACATGTACCCATGAATTACCACATAGGTGGCAGAACACTAAACACCAAAAGTGTGATGAGACACTTAGGGACACAGGTGGACAGTGGTCTCACCTTCAATGACCACATTGCCACAACAGTCAGGAAATCCTTCTATGTGGCACACCTCATCACTAACGGCTTTTCATCCAGAAAAAAGGAGGTCATTCTCCCACTGTACTCATCCTTCATTAGACCCATTATAGAATACAATGCACCATTTGGTATGTACCTCACAAGACATCTGCAACAGCTGGAAAGGCCACAGAAATACCTCACTAAAAGAATCACAGGCCTAAAGCAGATGCCATATGCTAACCGTCTAAAAAAACTCCAGCTATACTCTGTGGCATATCGTCTACTCAGAGGCAATCTCTGCTTAACATACAAGGCCATGTCAAACCCTGAGCTGTTGGACATGCTCCACTTAAAGAAATCCCAATCCCTCAGAGCCACATGCTCCAGGGATCTAAACCTTGTCATCACAATGAACAAAACATGCTGGAGGGATAGGTTCTTGACCCAAAGACTCCCCATACTCTGGAATAGACTGCCCATACATGTCAAACAGAGTGTCTCCTTGGCCCTCTTCAGAAGGAACCTTGATGATTGGATGGGAGATACAAAATTCACCCCAGGGATCATGTCAGTCATCCTGCTAGACAGGGGTCCAGGGAAGTAAATATTGTGGGAAGAAATATCCAGGGAATTGTTATGGCTAGGCTTGTATAGGCCCTAGGGCCGATAGGCTAGTACCAACCTATGAACATATGAACTGCATCAGATACATGGCAGCCATTTTTTACAAGGTTTAAATAGCCTTAAACTCATTAAAACTCAAAGCACTTAAAGGTACACACACTCAAAAATGTGCTAACTTATAAAAGGATTATACATACCAAAAACATAAAAATAAAAACTTTAACATTTAAAATACTAATCAATACATTTAATAAATATCAAAATATTAAAATATTGTTACAAATATTTAAAAAATCAAGCAAATGTAATCAGATGAAATACAGTCAGATAAAGTAATTATATTGTGGCAGCATCATTTTTAACATAGACTTAATAGAAATGACATAATTAATGCCTGTTGGACTACAGGCTTTAAGTAACAGTTGCCAGAACACTTTTTTTGTTCAACAATTACTTCCCAGTCACCCCCTCTATTACTAGGTGTAACTTCTTTTTCAAGAATGCTAAATGCAAACTTTTTAAATGCATGACATATAACTGAGTGTTTATACAAGGCATTAGCTACAAGTCCTTTACTGATCGCATAATTGTGTTGGTAAGTTCTATTCCACAAAGGTTCTACTGTCTTGCCAACATAAAATGTTAGGTATGAGGAGCAAAAAGCAATGTGTACCCCCTTAGTAGTACAATTACCTTTTTGATTGGATGCGCATTAAAATTATGCAAATTATTATTAAGGAAAACTTAAGACAGTTGAAGAAACTAGAAGTGGAAATTAAGAATTTGGATGCCTTTATTAGAAACAACCTTTGTTTTCCTTATCACGTGGGTGAATTTCGTAGAGCTTTATACAGGACTAAACAATATGAAACCTCTGCTTATAAATGTAAGGAGAAGAAAATTGCCAGGAATATGAGTGACTACAAACATAAGAAGGCCTATCCAACTCCTAATGGTGGAAAAATGTGGAAAAGGTATGAGGCTGGTAATCCCTCTGATGCACTCAATATTCACAGCTATGCAATCAGTAAAGAGCTTGCAGCTAATGCCTTATATAAATACTCAGTTTTATGTCATGATTTTAAAATATTTGCAGTTAGTATTCTTGAAAAAGTTATAGCTAGTAATACAGGGAGTGACTGGGAAGTATTTCTTGAACAAAGAGAAGTGTTCTGGCAACTTTTACTTAGCACCTGTAACCCACTAGGCATTAATTATGTTATTTCTATTAAGCCTATGTTAAAAATCAAAGCTGCCAAAGTATAATTACTTTATCCAGTGTTTCATCTGATTACATTTGTTTAATCTTTTAGTATTTTAACAATAGTTTAATATTTTGATATTTATTAAATGTATTGATTAGTATTTTTAATGTTAAGGTTTTTATTGTGATGTTTTTGGTATGTATAATGCTTTATCAGTTTGCAACTTTTTTGAGTGTGTGTACCTTTAAATGCTTAGAGTTTTGGCACCTTTAAGTCTATTTAAACCTTGCAACAAAATGACTGCCATGTTTCTAATGAAGTTCTGCTACTAAAGAGAAATGAAAGCGCCCAAACTGCGGATTAAAGGTTTGTTTAAACATCTAGGTCAGAGCTTTTTACTTTTTATTGTTTTAGTTCAAAAGCTGTTTGGGTTATTATACAGTTTAAATGCAAAATAAGAATCTTTTTTTTTCTTTTTTTTAAACTAAAACTTGAGTGCATCAGTGCTCCATGCAGGCTGGATATAACATGTAGCAACAGTTTGCTACCTTTATAGCAGGCAGGTTGCTATAGTTTAAAAGAAAAAAAATAATTTATTTATTATTAATATTATTATTATTATAAAATGTATGGAAGTAAGGCTGAGGGCGAGGCACATAAAAAGGACCTGAATGGCTGGAATAGTGGGGGCAGCATGTCATTTTTCACATGAAGAGCTGAGTAGGTGAGGTGCTGGTTGAGCTACTTGTACTTCTGCTCACTGTGATCTTGGTAAGCCAGTCACTGTTTGTCTTCTTGGCACAATGCAGCTCTGGGGTCATTAACAAAGAGCAAGATAAAAATATCATGCAGAAACAGCAGCTAATTAAGAAACCCATCTGCAGCCAGACCTGGGCCTCCATTAAGGGCACATCTTCCCTGTGGTGGCTGTGTAATACACTGAGGACATCTTGGGAGCATGGTATGTATGAATGTAAACATATCTCAGCATGTTGACATGTACACATAAGTGGCAAGATGGGAAAAGAAGCTACCAGCCTTAAAGCTCTCGTACATTTTAAATCCATTTTTTTTTTGACCTGGCAAAATGTTGGAAATGGAAGTATAAGGCAGTTTGAAAAGAAAGAAAGCAAAAAGAGGGAAATGTAGAAGAGAAAGAGTTAAGGAATGAATAGGATGGTGATAAGAAAGGAAGTATAATACAGTTTTTGTAGGACAGGCACCTATTTTCAATACTCTAAGAATATTAGGTGGGGAAGGAAGAAAGGGATGTTGAAGGAATAAGAGGGTTAGCATATAAATCAGGAGAAATTGAAAAAAAAAAAAACAATAGAAGACACAAAAGAGAGACAGGGGGTGATGACACACTGAGGGAGAGGGAAGACAGTGGATTAGGGGATATCTGACAAACAGAGGGAAGACAATAGTAATGGGGAGGACTGGACAACAAACAAGGAAGTACAATGACATAAAAGGGAGAGGAACACTGTAAATGGGATAGGGTGTGTATGGCCCCAGTATCATTCTGCCTTTGTTTTAGCCAGTTGGATTGTAAACACAACCTTGTGCTCCTTCACCACAAGGTCATAACTTATGGAGCTGTCAGTGGCAGGCAGGCAGGGACATCACTCTGCAGCCAACAATAGTAGCCTTTCCAGGTTGCTTCTTTGCTGCACTTGAAAAACACTAGCATAGACTAGGTTAAGGTTTCTGTGAAATCTAGTACTATTTGTGACCTTTGGAGCTTGTGAAACAGTTACTCTTTTGCCTGTTGTCTGGAGAGTCCCCCCCCCCCCTTGTGACAGGAAAGTACGGTTTGGACTGATCTAACTAGAATTACTGTTGCAGGGCTCTGTTTAGGGCATTTTGATTGGATCATTTAAACTTTGGCTGTTTCCTGTTTTTCTGCTTTAAAAAGCCTGTGTTAGAACCAGTTTGCACTTGTTTGTTCCTGTTTGCACATCCTGCAGCATCTTGCACTATGGCACATTGGGATTGCTGGTTACAGATGCCTACTCTTTAGCCTGACAAATATTACCTAAATCAGAGCTCTTCCCGCCTATACCTACTAATATATACTCCTGCTGTATTCCCTCTGCCACTGTTATAGCCAGACAGAGATTATTCCCAGGGCCATGAACTGTCAGTTTTCCTCCTTTTCTCCTGCCAGGCTGGTTGACATGGGTCTACTGAGGCAGTGTAGCAACTGCCTCATGTATACTGACAATCCCCTACTTCATGTGGGTTTATATTAAAAGCCCAAAATGACAAATGCTCGAGTCTATGTACATCAACACATAAAGGTCAATGTACATAAATAGCGAAACACGAAAACAGCAAAATTTGAAATGCCGAACGTGTTTCATGGTCAGCAGTCTTGGAGTTGGTATATTAAGGTAGGGGGTGGGGGGATTGCCCCCCTGCAAAAACATGTTAAAGTAATTATTTAGTGTAATTTTTTACTTACCTGTGTGGTGCGTTCTGATGACGGAACTTGTTCGTCATTTCCAATTTCGCAGTTTTCGTGTTTCACTGTTTATGTACATCAACCTTTATGTGTCAATGTACATAGGTTCATAGACTCAAGCATTTGTCATTTCTGGCTTTTAATATAGACCCCTTCATTCCTGTACCAATTGTGAGAGATGCACCTACATTATGAATCTGGAATCACAGCTCTCACACAATAGACGGCAATACAGAGTGGCCACCTACCACAACTCCTACTCATGACACACAGCATACTCGTATATGAGGAGGTACTCACAAAAAAATCTACCTAAAAACCACAGACCTCCAAAACACATACATACTAAATGAACCATAACACCCAAAACACACAATACACATAATGATACAAGTGTCTCACCATCAAAGCCTTAAGGCAATGCACATCCACTCCAAATATCTTAGATGTCCCCCTCACCAGGTTTAACAAGGAGAAAGTCAGTGTTTCTGGTACTAGGATTTATCAGATTATACAGGCACTCAAGTCTCTCAAGAACAAGTACCGTTATGATTTGTCGTAGTACATATTGGTGTGAACGACTTGAGACATACCTCCCTGGGACTACATGAAGAAAGACATGACTGAGCTCTTTGATTATGTGTCAGAGGCAGATGTATCCCTAGCCTTGGGCAGCATGTTACCCTCACCTAGGATGATACCACAATATAAAGAGAAAATAATTGACTTCAATAACTGGCTTAGTCTTTGGTGTCACTGTAAGGGGATCCAGTTTCTGTCAGCCTGGGATGACATGATCGATAGACCTCAGTGCTTTGCTAGAGATGGTCATCTGTCATCCCTGGTAGTTTGGCTACTGAGAAAGGATCTTGCCACCCCCAAAGTGCCTTTTCAGGCAATGTCACAAGGACAAAATTCCCAACCTAAAAATTACATCAAAAAACAGCCTCAAGGTTATGCTGCTAAATGCTAGGAGTCTTAGCATGAAGCTGCACTCACTGGAAGCAGTCTTCACCTTGGAAGCTGCTGACATCTGTGCAATCACAGTGACCTGGTTCAAGGCTGTGGACAGCACCCCAGCCATACTGGGCTACACCTCCTCCCATGTGTTCAGACCATGAAAGGAAGGCATAAAAACTAAAAAAGGTGATGTAAAAACATTCATTAAAGATAAATACTCCTCCAGATTGGTTAAATAATATGATTTCCTGGAGACACTTCAGATGCAACTAGCTGATGCTAGGGCACCTATTCAAGTTATTGCCAGATACAGGACCACCTGCATGAATCAGGACACCCATTCAGCCTACTTGGATCTACTGGAATCCATCAATATACTTCCAAACAGCATGGTTCCGGGAGATTTTAATTACCCATCCTTCGTCTGGGTACATTACTCATGCTCATATTCACTTGCCCAAAGGTTCCTTGAGTTCATTAACTCCAACGCCCTGGACCATCTGGTGGACACCACAACTAGGGGCACCAACATCCTGGATCTAGTGCTTACCAATATGGAGGACTGCTGTAGCACCCCCACTGTGAGATCTTACCTTGTCAAATCTGACCACAAATAAATCTCATTCGAAGTAATTATCACACTGAAACCCCCCCATCAGCAGCAACTAAACTAAAAAACTTCTCCAAAGCAGATTATATCCTTCTAAGGGATGGTATAAATAGCTTCATTGTACCTTCCCCCTCATATGGAACTGGCAGCTATGCTGAACCTACACCAATGCTTTTTTACAAATACCTGTATAACTGCATTGATGCAGCCATGCGTGATAGGACCAACACAAGCTCTTCAAGGAAGAGTAAACCTGCCTGGTGAACAGCTGCCATTAACAGGCTTTACAACAAGAGGAAGAAATTATTGTCCAATAGTAAGAAGCAGCATGCCTTAAACTAGAAACACTCTCTCCTCAGCTTAAACAAGTAAATAAGACTTCTTGTGAAGTCCTCCAAAGCAAACTATGAATCCAAATTAGCGTCCTCAACTAAGGATAACAATAAGGTGTTCTTTAGTTACATTACATTTATAGCCTAAAAGATGAGACTCCGATTTGCACCAAACTGGTACTTAATGATGCCATATACACTGAGCCTGTGGACATAGCAAACCTGTTAGCCGACAGGTTCTGTGAAAACTCCTCTGTCCCCACCACATGACATTCCTTCCACCTGTCCCCTACCTTGTATCTCTAGAGAACAGGTCATATACACCCTCTCTAAGTCCAAAAACACAGCATCTATGGGACCTGATAACATCCCAGGTTGCATCCTACATGGTCTCTAACAAGAACTAGCAACACCACTGGGTACTCTTTTCAACCATAGTCTAAGCACCAGCTTCATCCCAGCTGAATGGAAAACGGTCACAGTTATCCCCTTGCACAAAGGCGATGCTCCCATTGACCCTGCGAACTATAGACCTATTAGCCTAACTAGCCTTATCTGCAAGGCTATGCAGAGAATCCTCATGGACCTTATCAACAAAGATATAGGTAATCTCCAGACACTTCACCTTACTCAGTTTGAATTTGTCAAAGGGTGATCATGCCTGTTAAACCTGCTGGACTTCTTCGAGACAGTCATCAGAGCCCTGGATGAGGGGAAAACTGTGCATACAGCCTACCTGGACTTGGCCAATGCTTTTGACACTATTCTCCACTCAGGCATTATTGACAAACTCACCCAGCTAGGTATCAACCCTTGTATCATTAGGTGAGTCCCTACTGGCTCACGGATAGAACCCATACAATCAAAATAAGGGAATCCACCTCCAACAGCAGACCAGTGACTAGTGGTGTTCCACAGGGATCAGTCCTGTGATCTCTACTGTTCAGAGTATATTTCTCCAAAGTACAAGCAAAAACTAAAGGTCTGTGGCTAACAAAGTTTGCTGAAGACTGCAATCTGAGAGCAGTCATAGAATCCCCAAACAATGTCAACATCCTACGAGAGGGTCTTATGCAAACAAATGATTGTTGCCAAAGTCACAGCCTTAATCTCAATGCAAAAAATGTATTATCATCCCTTTCACTAAGAGCGATGTTCCAGCTAACTACCACATCAGTAGAAACACCCTAAGCATGCACTCAGCGATGAGAGACCCAGGCACACAGGTTGACAGCAACCTTACCTTTGATTATCATGTCTCCACAGTGGTAAGAAGGGCATTCTATATTGCTCATCTCATAAGTAAGGGCATTGCCTCCAGAAAAACAGAAGTTATAACCTCCCTGTACTCTTCCCTCTTCAGGCCATGCCCTTTTGGTATGTACCTTTCCAAGCAGCTGCAGCAATTGGAGAGACCACATTAGTTTCTCACAAGGAGAATTTAAGGTCTTCAGCATCCGTCCTATGTGGACTGGTTGAAATCACTGTCACTTTACTCCATTTCATACAGACAACTCAGAGGCCATCTCTGCCTTGCATATAAGGCAATCTTTGACTCAGCTCATGGGTTATTCATTCTAAAGACCTTAACCTGGTATGTGACATTAATAGATCCTGCTGGAGGGACAGATTTGTCTGCTAGAGATTACTACACCTGTGCAACAGACTCCCAATTCATGTAAAATACAACACCTCCTTTGGCTTCTTCAAACGCAATCTGGACAATCTGGACAATTGGGTGGGTAACTGTAAATTCACCCTGGGGGTTCCACCTGTGTCTCTCTCTTGGACAATGGTTGATTGTGGAAACAAGGGCAGAACTTGGCTAGACTTGGAAGGGCCCTAGAGCCATTAGTGTAGTAACTTTCTATGATCCTATGATCTTATAATCACAGGTGCACTCCTTCTGACCTCATTCTTCCATTGGCTAAGAAGGTGTGGATGGTTCCTCTACAGGTCACAACAGTGGTGTTAGCATTGGTGTTCAGGAAAAGACCAGTGGCATCAGTAACCATCCTGGAAAGACAGTGACAGGCATCTACCTTAAATTGGAAATCATCATAAGAGCCCTCCCTTAAAATGGTCCTGGAGGTCTCTATGAAGCAGTTACTGGAAGATTTTTCTGTACTGTGAGCACCACCAGGGCTGCTTTCATGAACTAGTGCCATTAGAAGCCATGGCTGTACTCTAGGTGTCATACCAGAGAATGTGGCATCTCACAATCACACCAATTTCCAGTTCACATAACTGCTGTGCACCACACAGCTGCAACATAAGTTTTGCTGCATGTGTTTACCAGAATAATCCATCTGGGTACATGTTCCCTTCTGAGCAGAAGCTCTGGGATAAAAGCTCCACACAAAATGTATACATCAATTTTATAAAAGGTTGCAATAAAAAAAAGGAGTTTAACTGTAGTAAAAGATACAATCATCTGTCATTTACATGATAAAAAGTCCATGTTGTACTAATGAGTAAGTATTTAAAGTGTTTTTATCTATTTTCATCTGTATTTGTGGCAAGTTGGTAGGTTGTCACGAACATTTTAGTTATAGGATTTAATTGGCGTCAATTAAACAATTGTTTTAACTATTAATTAAATTGGGAGGGGTATATAAGCAGGCACAGCCTTCATTCATTCATTTTACATCTGAAGAAGTCTGGTGGACGAAAACGCTTTGTATTGTGTGGCATTTATGCGATTAAACCTGCTGCTGCTTACACCTACAGGTCTGTGTTTTATTATTACCTCCTGCCTCTTTGGGTGCCTGCTGTGGTTTTACTGGTTCTTGGTTCTGTGGCACCCTTTCCTTGAAGTTTTTGGATTACTAATGAGTAAGTATTCCTAACTATTAAATCGAGAGAAAAAAATACCTTGTGCATTAAGAGCAGCTAAGAAGAGGTGTTGCAGCACACAAACACATTAGTTGCATGGTACATGTTACAGAAATGGCTATAGGCTTAAATTAATCAGCAACAAGAGAAGAGTTATTTATGTGAGAGCAAACAACAAACAAATACAGCAAGTACATTACTGTGTGTATTATTAACACTAGTATCTAGGTTTGGGCTTGTAAACAGCATAGTAAACAGCATTCACAGAAGAGTGATCCAGCAACTATAAGTGGAATTAAGAAGGATGCAAGTAGTAGTTTAAACATTATATAATATGGTTGTCCAAACGAGTCAAGGTGCCAAGGAAGTAACGTAGTTTATTTACAACAGAAAAAAACACACGTTTTCGCTTCTGATACACAGAGGCTTCTTCAGCTTACCAACTAAAAAACAGTTCACTTCTTTTAACCTGTTAGTGATCAGGTGGTTAATTAAAACATTTAAAATTTAAAGGTGAAGTACCTGCTTAAGCAGGAAGCAAAATTAGCGTAGTGAGCAAAACTAACCACAAAGTGAACGTTGATATTAGCACTATTGTGGCCGTGACCACGTATGTAAAACCACATATGAAGTTGTGTTTAAAGATTTAACACTTAACAAATATTTCAAAAGGTTGCCAACAATACGTGCTGGTCAATAAAATTGTATAATATAAGATAAGATTGTGTCTATGTGAGATATTCACTAATTCAATACACAACATTGAAATTTAATTTAGACAATATGTAGACAACACTAACTAACAGTTATACTGTACCTAACCTAACCAATATCATGGTTCATGACTCAATCTAGTGGATACTGTTAGTTGTTAGACTAGTGAGGGATTATTTAAAATGTTTAAAATGTAATTTAAAATTTAAATTTTACAATCTACGAGTCGGCACAATTTATTTCTTGATTCATATTTGATAACAAATAAATAAAATGTTAGACTTGCCTTCTCTCAAAACCATATCGTGCTATCTCCCGATGCTATAATGACCCTAAAGGGATATTTACTACCATGTGGGAAGGGCCTTAGTGAAATTGTATACATAAGATGGATGTAAAGTATGTTGGTATCACTAGACCAAGGACGTGATGTTATTATGATATTAATTTGATTTAATATATTAAAACCTTACCTTCAGTATTACCTTAAGTAACTCCTGTATTTTAAAATGCAGGCTATATTACAACTATCGTTTAGACCCGGGTATGAGAAGGCATCTAATTGTAGTTGCCATTCTAACTCACGGGTTTCCAACAATAATGACTGAGGTCCTCCCCTTTTGTCACAAAGAACCTGGTCAATGCCCATGAATTTAAAACTGTGGCCATGATTGTCCCCTATGTGTTTTGAAAGAGCATTATCAGTCCTGTTGTTCCTGATAGCGTATAAGTGTTGGTACATGCGGTCCCTGAACCGACGGTCAGTCTTGCCAACATAGAATGCATTACAACATTCACAAAAGGCTATGTAAACAATGGATTTAGTGTTGCAACTGATTTTGTGATTAATGGTGTACTTCCTATTCCCAATACTAAAGGAATTACCTATTCTTAAATGTGTGCACCATTTGCAACAACCACAGGAAAAAGTGCCTTTTAGTCTGGACATGAAGTCTGTTGGGTGATTTCTTTGTAACAAGTCCTTCAAGTTAGAACCTTTTTTGAAAGTGAACCGTGGTGTCTTACCAAGTCTGTCATGTAATCCAGCATTGGTAATGAAGTACCAATTCTTGCGGATTATGGAACAAAGAAGACCTGAATGTAAATTAAATGGGGAGACAAAGGCTATAGAGAAATTAGTGTCACAATGATTGAGGAGAGTTGCCATGTTGTTAGCCTCACCTGAGGTTTGATTGTCCATAGATTGACTGATATTCACCTCAGTGTTTTCATACACATTAACTTGAAGTAATGGTAAATAAAAACCTTCACTTCGTTTTGATGACACTTCCTCTATCAGGTCTAAGATGAGTTCCACAGGATAACCGCGGCTACCAAACATATCCGCAAGTAATGAGCATTCCTGCTCAAAGGCCTCAGGAGTACTACACATACGGGCAGCCCTCACAAGTTGCCCTTTGACAATCGATCTCTTTTGTCTCCAAGGGTGACAGCTTGAAAAATGTAGAAACGAGTTGCAATATGTGGCCTTTCTGTGGATAGTTGAACAGAATCTATTGTTGATGGTGTCCTTGGATAATTCAACATCAAGATAGTCAATCTTGGATGTTGAAAAGTGATGCGTGAATTTCAAGAACTCGGTGGTAGAGTTCATGTGTGATAACAAGTTTAAAGCATCATTTTCACTGCCTTGAAACAGAATGAAGACGTCATCAAGGAACCGAGTGTAAATCCTAGAGTAATTCACAAATGGGTCATAGATGAACAAAAAATTCTTCTCCCAGTAGGCCACAAAAATATTTGCAACACTGCTCCCACATGGGGACCCCATAGCTATACCTTTCTTTTGCAGAAAATAGTCACCATCAAACAAAAAGAAATTAGAGGACAGTACTATGTCCAGAAGTATTGTGACTAAATAGATGTCGTTATTACATGCTCCACAGTCCTTCAGCATGAGTTCAATCCATTCAATAGCCACGTCATGTGGTATTGATGTATACAGATCGACAACGTCGATTGTAAGAAAATTGTAACTAGGATCGAAATCAATGTCATTGATCAAGCTGAGGAAAGACCAGGAATCTTTGCAAATTTGAGGGATGTTCTTAAGGTATTTGCTGATGATGCTTTCAATTAGTCGTGCACACGGATGAGTGATTGAATTTCTGCCATCCACCAAGGCTCTCATTGGTGGGTCCGAAAGGTTTTTGTGCATTTTAGGGATCCCAAACATAACAGGTACCTTTGGGTATGAAATGTCAATGAAATTGTACATGTCAATGTTAATTCTACCCTCTAGGTAGAGATCCCTAAAATAACCCTTGATCCTGTTGTAGCTTATGTTTAACTCATTAAGGGATGACTTGGCATAAGCTGATGTATCAAGTACTGAGGACATCCGTCTACTGTATTCAGTTTTATCAAAAATCACCAAGCCACCACCCTTATCTGGTTTGGTAACCCTTACTGCAGAGTTACTTATTTTATTTAATGCCATGAATTGGTCTGGGGAAATGTTCTTACAAGATCTGTCAATTCCCCTAGCGGACTGTAATTGCCTAAAATCCAATTCGCAAGCCTTTTCAAATGTACACAAACCAGGATGTAAGGGAGGGTTGAAGGTGCTTGGTAGCTTCAGGCCAATGGTAGAACCAGGCAATTCATTATTGAAGAAGATATTCAGGTTGAGTTTACGCACAAACAGCTTCAAATCCATTAATGTTTTAGCAAGTCTGAAGCCGTTGTCAGGTACAAAATTCAACCCTTTTGCTAGTAATTCAGTTAGTTCTTGATCAACTACAACTTCGGAGAAGTTGTAAATGAAGAAATCGCCTTTTTTGTTTGAATGAACTGTCGGGTGCCCCACATTGCTAGTCGACCCAGTTTGTTCGGTAGTCACAACCTCTACCAGAGAATGATTTAGTTCTTGTACTTGTACTTCTGGAATCGGTTGTTTTTCCCTAAAAAAGGCTTCTGATTACCATTCTTGTTTTTATTATTGTTGAAAGATTTAATTCTTTTGCTTCTCCGAGGTCCCTGCACACTCGAAGAATTGCCCTGGTCATTATCAGAATTGCTATGAGTAGCAGTATCTTCTTCCCTGTCATCACTGTGGAAACAAGCCTGTTCTGATTCTTCATGTCTAGCCACACTGTTCAATTTTCTAACCAGATTAGGGTAGGCTAATTTATTTTGATAAGCATGCCTGTCCCTCTCAAGTTTCTTGACTTTGTTCCCTTTTAATTTAACTAGCATTGAATCGATGCTTGTGAATGATCGATGGTAATCGTATTTGTACCTATAAAAATTGTTGTCAGATTTAATAATATTATCTAAAGCTTCATCCAAAAGTGCAGCAATGTGCTTAGAATAATTTTTGATCATCAAATAAAGCAATTCAGCGCCTTGTTTATTAAATAAAGTTTCTAATTCAGAAAGGAAAGTAGCATCAGTAAATAAGCCTGTTGGAGTGAAGGAACTTCGGAGCCCTTTAGGTACAACCCCTTCCTTCATACATTGCTGGAAGTATGACACTTCTAATTGCAGTTTTTTAATTTTCAACATTAAGTTGTCTAATGATTTTAAATTATTTGTGATGTTGTCAAACAGATTACCTTGTTCCAGGGAGTCGTTCGCCGGTACGCCCGAGTTTGAAGAGTTGCTGAACTCAAACGCTGCAGCGTTGTTTGCCCATTCAGCTAGGGAGGGCATCCCAATGAGCGAATCCGTCTCCCCATTCAAGACTTGATTACCGGGTATTGCTCCATTGATAGTACGTGTAGGTAGCATACCATTGATGCTTCTGTTGTTTGTATTTCTTTCAGCATTACCAGGATTATGCAGTAATCCGTTGTTGCTTCCCTCATACCGGCTCACACCTTCATTTCCCATTGAAGACAGTGCACCGGAGGGTTGCAGTCGAGGAATTTGTCCTGCTGGGATGTCTGCATTACTGTCGCCCGTTGGAAAACGGTTGAAATCTGTGAAATTGCGCCCATGAATGCCGCTATAACTCGCATTCATCCGTTCGAAGTTGTCTAGTCTTGTGTTGATGTTGTCCAGGCGCTGTGAAAGCGCTAGCATGAGTGCTGGTAGGTTGGCAGCTTCAGAGGTGTTGCTCACATCGTTTGTTCCAAAAATGTTAGGAGAACCAGGGCTCGAAGGACCACCGGAGGCCATATTACACACTAAACTTTGTAAATCCACAAACACGAAATGAAAATAAAAACTTTCTTGGCACCTTGACTCGTTTGGACAACCGTTTTTATTTTCATTTCGTGTTTGTGGATTTACAAAGTTTAGTGTGTAATATGGCCTCCGGTGGTCCTTCGAGCCCTGGTTCTCCTAACATTTTTGGAACAAACGATGTGAGCAACACCTCTGAAGCTGCCAACCTACCAGCACTCATGCTAGCGCTTTCACAGCGCCTGGACAACATCAACACAAGACTAGACAACTTCGAACGGATGAATGCGAGTTATAGCGGCATTCATGGGCGCAATTTCACAGATTTCAACCGTTTTCCAACGGGCGACAGTAATGCAGACATCCCAGCAGGACAAATTCCTCGACTGCAACCCTCCGTGCACTCTCTTCAATGGGAAATGAAGGTGTGAGCCGGTATGAGGGAAGCAACAATGGATTACTGCATAATCCTGGTAATGCTGAAAGAAATACAAACAACAGAAGCATCAATGGTATGCTACCTACACGTACTATCAATGGAGCAATACCCGGTAATCAAGTCTTGAATGGGGAGACGGACTCGCCCATTGGGATGCCCACCCTAGCCGAATGGGCAAACAACGCCAGGCGCTTGAGTTCAGCAACTCTTCAAACTCGGGCGCATCGCAACGACTCTGGAACAAGGTAATCTGTTTGACAACATCACAAATAATTTAAAATCATTAGACAACTTAATGTTGAAAATTAAAAAACTGCAATTAGAAGTGTCATACTTCCAGCAATGTATGAAGGAAGGGGTTGTACCTAAAGGGCTCCGAAGTTCCTTCACTCCAACAGGCTTATTTACTGATGCTACTTTCCTTTCTGAATTAGAAACTTTATTTAATAAACAAGGCGCTGAATTGCTTGATTTGATGATCAAAAATTATTCTAAGCACATTGCTGCACTTTTGGATGAAGCCTCCGCTTTAGATAATATTATTAAATCTGACAACAATTTTTATAGGTACAAATACGATTACCATCGATCATTCACAAGCATCGATTCAATGCTAGTTAAATTAAAAGGGAACAAAGTCAAGAAACTTGAGAGGGACAGGCATGCTTATCAAAATAAATTAGCCTACCCTAATCTGGTTAGAAAATTGAACAGTGTGGCTAGACATGAAGAATCAGAACAGGCTTGTTTCCACAGTGATGACAGGGAAGAAGATACTGCTACTCATAGCAATTATGATAATGACCAGGGCAATTCTTCGAGTGTGCAGGGACCTCGGAGAAGCAAAAGAATTAAATCTTTCAACAATAATAAAAACAAGAATGGTAATCAGAAGCCTTTTTTAGGGAAAAACAACCGATTCCAGAAGTACAAGTACAAGAACTAAATCATTCTCTGGTAGAGGTTGTGACTACCGAACAAACTGGGTCGACTAGCAATGTGGGGCACCTGACAGTTCATTCAAACAAAAAAGGCGATTTCTTCATTTACAACTTCTCCGAAGTTGTAGTTGATCAAGAACTAACTGAATTACTAGCAAAAGGGTTGAATTTTGTACCTGACAACGGCTTCAGACTTGCTAAAACATTAATGGATTTGAAGCTGTTTGTGCGTAAACTCAACCTGAATATCTTCTTCAATAATGAATTGCCTGGTTCTACCATTGGCCTGAAGCTACCAAGCACCTTCAACCCTCCCTTACATCCTGGTTTGTGTACATTTGAAAAGGCTTGCGAATTGGATTTTAGGCAATTACAGTCCGCTAGGGGAATTGACAGATCTTGTAAGAACATTTCCCCAGACCAATTCATGGCATTAAATAAAATAAGTAACTCTGCAGTAAGGGTTACCAAACCAGATAAGGGTGGTGGCTTGGTGATTTTTGATAAAACTGAATACAGTAGACGGATGTCCTCAGTACTTGATACATCAGCTTATGCCAAGTCATCCCTTAATGAGTTAAACATAAGCTACAACAGGATCAAGGGTTATTTTAGGATCTCTACCTAGAGGGTAGAATTAACATTGACATGTACAATTTCATTGACATTTCATACCCAAAGGTACCTGTTATGTTTGGGATCCCTAAAATGCACAAAACCTTCGACCCACCAATGAGAGCCTTGGTGGATGGCAGAAATTCAATCACTCATCCGTGCACGCACACTAATTGAAAGCATCATCAGCAAATACCTTAAGAACATCCCTCAAATTTGCAAAGATTCCTGGTCTTTCCTCAGCTTGATCAATGACATTGATTTCGATCCTAGTTACAATTTTCTTACAATCGACGTTGTCGATCTGTATACATCAATACCACATGACGTGGCTATTGAATGGATTGAACTCATGCTGAAGGACTGTGGAGCATGTAATAACGACATCTATTTAGTCACAATACTTCTGGACATAGTACTGTCCTCTAATTTCTTTTTGTTTGATGGTGACTATTTTCTGCAAAAGAAAGGTATAGCTATGGGGTCCCCATGTGGGAGCAGTGTTGCAAATATTTTTGTGGCCTACTGGGAGAAGAATTTTTTGTTCAACTATGACCCATTTGTGAATTACTCTAGGATTTACACTCGGTTCCTTGATGATGTCTTCATTCTGTTTCAAGGCAGTGAAAATGATGCTTTAAACTTGTTATCACACATGAACTCTACGACCGAAGTTCTTGAAATTCACGATCACTTTTCAACATCCAAGATTGACTATCTTGATGTTGAATTATCCAAGGACACCATCAACAATAGATTCTGTTCAACTATCCACAGAAAGGCCACATATTGCAACTCGTTTCTACATTTTTCAAGCTGTCACCCTTGGAGACAAAAGAGATCGATTGTCAAAGGGCAACTTGTGAGGGCTGCCCGTATGTGTAGTACTCCTGAGGCCTTTGAGCAGGAATGCTCATTACTTGCGGATATGTTTGGTAGTCATGGTTATCCTGTGGAACTCATCTTAGACCTGATAGAGGAAGTGTCATCAAAACGAAGTGAAGGTTTTTATTTACCATTACTTCAAGTTAATGTGTATGAAAACACTGAGGTGAATATCAGTCAATCTATGGACAATCAAACCTCAGGTGAGGCTAACAACATGGCAACTCTCCTCAATCATTGTGACACTAATTTCTCTATAGCCTTTGTCTCCCATTTAATTTACATTCAGGTCTTCTTTGTTCCATAATCCGCAAGAATTGGTACTTCATTACCAATGCTGGATTACATGACAGACTTGGTAAGACACCACGGTTCACTTTCAAAAAAGGTTCTAACTTGAAGGACTTGTTACAAAGAAATCACCCAACAGACTTCATGTCCAGACTAAAAGGCACTTTTTCCTGTGGTTGTTGCAAATGGTGCACACATTTAAGAATAGGTAATTCCTTTAGTATTGGGAATAGGAAGTACACCATTAATCACAAAATCAGTTGCAACACTAAATCCATTGTTTACATAGCCTTTTGTGAATGTTGTAATGCATTCTATGTTGACAAGACTGACCGTCGGTTCAGGGACCGCATGTACCAACACTTATACGCTATCAGGAACAACAGGACTGATAATGCTCTTTCAAAACACATAGGGGACAATCATGGCCACAGTTTTAAATTCATGGGCATTGACCAGGTTCTTTGTGACAAAAGGAGGACCTCAGTCATTATTGTTGGAAACCCGTGAGTTAGAATGGCAACTACAATTAGATGCCTTCTCATACCCGGTCTAAACGATAGTTGTAATATAGCCTGCATTTTAAAATACAGGAGTTACTTAAGGTAATACTGAAGGTAAGGTTTTAATATATTAAATCAAATTAATATCATAATAACATCACGCCTGGTCTAGTGATACCAACATACTTTACATCCATCTTATGTATACAATTTCACTAAGGCCCTTCCCACATGGTAGTAAATATCCCTTTAGGGTCATTATAGCATCGGGAGATAGCACGATATGGTTTTGAGAGAAGGCAAGTCTAACATTTTATATATTTGTTATCAAATATGAATCAAGAAATAAATTGTGCCGACTCGTAGATTGTAAAATTTAAATTTTAAATTACATTTTAAACATTTTAAATAATCCCTCACTAGTCTAACAACTAACAGTATCCACTAGATTGAGTCATGAACCATGATATTGGTTAGGTTAGGTACAGTATAACTGTTAGTTAGTGTTGTCTACATATTGTCTAAATTAAATTTCAATGTTGTGTATTGAATTAGTGAATATCTCACATAGACACAATCTTATCTTATATTATACAATTTTATTGACCAGCACGTATTGTTGGCAACCTTTTGAAATATTTGTTAAGTGTTAAATCTTTAAACACAACTTCATATGTGGTTTTACATACGTGGTCACGGCCACAATAGTGCTAATATCAACGTTCACTTTGTGGTTAGTTTTGCTCACTACGCTAATTTTGCTTCCTGCTTAAGCAGGTACTTCACCTTTAAATTTTAAATGTTTTAATTAACCACCTGATCACTAACAGGTTAAAAGAAGTGAACTGTTTTTTAGTTGGTAAGCTGAAGAAGCCTCTGTGTATCAGAAGCGAAAACGTGTGTTTTTTTCTGTTGTAAATAAACTACGTTACTTTCTTGGCACCTTGACTCGTTTGGACAACCGTTTTTATTTTCATTTCGTGTTTGTGGATTTACAAAGTTTATTATATAATATGGTGGTTAAATAGAAGGTTGTGAAGGGCAGTAGAATGGCAGTAAACAGGTGTAGATATCTGAGGTAAATAATAGAACATAATGAAGTAAGTCTGAGGAGGCATGTGTGAGAGATGGGCTTATGGAAGAGGTTCAGAGAAAAGCTAGTGAAGGGGTGGGTGTACATCATTCATAGAAGAGCAGGAAGCCAAAAAAAGGGTAGATTACAACAATATCAATAAGAATTGATGTGTGTTTGGATATTTGTGGTATCTGGAGGATGAAGCTTAGTGGGTAATAAGGAGTTGAGGTATTACCCTGACGAATGGCAGGAACATGCTTAACCAGTTTTATGATAAATCTTATGATAGTTTTCATCCAGTTTATGCACCCAGAAGTGCTCAGCTGATAGACACGCATGCTCATAAAGGCTACTGACTTGATGAGAAGTACCACAACAACCACTTACTATTGTTGACACGACTTGTTTGTTTGGGTTTATATTACATGATCGAAGTTTCAAAACTTTGAATCTTTTGTGGTTGACACCATATAGTCGAAGTTTTGAAAAGTCGAAAATGTAATAAAACACAACAACCTACAAAAAACATTTATACACTCTAAGCAGGGGTCAAGTCCCCCTGCACCTCACCCCCTCCCACTACTTAAATATACCAACTCCAAGATCGCACTACAGTGCAGAAAAGGGAAATTGTCCTTTCCGTGCTGTATGGAGATCTACATTAAAAGATCCAAAGTTTCAAAACTTCAATAACATGGTGTTGACCATATCAGATTTGAAGTTTTGAAACTTTGATCTTCTGATATAGACCCGTTTGTTTCATATGAGTTTGACATATCGATGAGAGTCAGTGTAAAATATTTAAAGTAATTCTGGAGACCTTATCATTTTTGAAAGCTTCAGCAGGACACAAATACTTCCTGGGATGTCTACAAAAATAGTTCTTGATCTCTACAAGAACAGAAGTCATGTATGCCTAGAAAAAAAATAATTTAATTGTTGAAGTTTTGAAGCAGAGAGAAGTGGTGTGATCGTTTGTTTCATATGAGTTTGACATATCGATGAGAGTCAGTGTAAAATATTTAAAGTAATTCTGGAGACCTTATCATTTTTGAAAGCTTCAGCAGGACACAAATACTTCCTGGGATGTCTACAAAAATAGTTCTTGATCTCTACAAGAACAGAAGTCATGTATGCATAGAAAAAAAAATAATTTAATTGGTGAAGTTTTGAAGCAAAGAGAGAAGTGGTGTGATACTAAGTACTTTAGTAGAATCGGCAGAGTCCAGTAAGGTGCTGTTGTAGACAGATGTGTGAAAGCAAAAGGAGTGACTGAAGCAACTGGCACTTCTAAGGAGTAATGCAAGGAAGTATTTTAATATAAATGGTGATAGATTATTAGAATTGCTATAATAATGTTTCCCTATGTGACTCATAATCTGTCACTGACTTCTGAATTATTTTTGTCTGACTCAAATTTGTCGGACACCTTAATACCTAATGACTTCCTGGCTGAGAATGATATGCCTTGTAATATCTTGCACTGCAATGACAGTACTCACTCATGTTAGCTCACACATTACACACTGCTTTTCCCACTAATAAAGCCACACAAACTCTCCTTCTATACCAAAACTGGCTATTTCAGTTTCTTATTCTCTGTCTACCGATTTAATTTCTTACCCTGACATTTCTCAGTGTGATTTTTCCCTCTGCTTTCTAGTCCTGGCTACATTCTGCTAAAGGATACCTGATCTAAATATTAAACCTAATTTGTATAATATTGATTGCTTTATATGTAGATTAAATCTTTGTGACAACTGTCACCCTAATTTACAAACTTACATTTCTGTAATTGCTACATATACATCTTAAAAATATTGAGTTTATAAATGGCTAACTTATGATTCAGAGCAGTACTGTGCCTTTAAACTTGGATTTTACCACTGTTTACCAGAGGTATTTTCAAAGAATGTATTACGGGTCTACTTCACATGACTGAAAACTCAAAATACTGAATTTCTTTTGACTGAGACCACAATACCTAATTTTAAAAATACTGAAAACTCATTTGACTGAGTCTCATCATACTAAAAGCTTACAATGCTGAATTTCAAAATACTGAATTTTAAGACAGACACGTGTTTCCCTTCACCTGTGACTTGCTTGTGATAAAAAAAAAATACTGTAACTTAAAGTGTTGACTGTCAGAATACCGATAGTAGCATAGAAAGTAGTGTTGTAGTGTTTCTAAATGTTGGTATGTATTTTTACATTTTTTATGGAAATTATCTAAAGCAATATGGCAGACGTTTCCTGCGCTCCTGGCAGTAGTGGTAGTGTGTACAGTACTGTAAGGTAAGTAAAAAGTATAGGCCCCTTTCCCCACTGTTGGTAAGAGGGTAAGTAAATAGTTTTTAAGTTTTGGAAAGAGTCATTGGTGTTGTAAGTGTGTATGTCCATGGCTTAAAATTCAGTATCTTAAAATTCAACACTGTAAGCTTTCAGTATAATGAGACTCAGTCAAATGAGTTTTCAGTATTTTTTAGGTATTGTGGTCTCAGTCAAATGAAAATCAGTATTTTGAGTTTTCAGTCATGTGAAGTAGATCCATTATTACACTATCTTTGTCACTTTGCCATTTTAGGGTCTTTTACACCCTCCAGCCAACTCTGATATTCACTTAGCATATAATATATGTATATATTGCATTTTGTCATTCATTCTATATATAATGTCATAGGTCTATTGTATTGACCCCTGAGCTGAGGGGGATATAGGTCCAATGGGATCAGTGTACTAAAATCAATTTTGAAGTAAAGACAGCTTCCCAGACTAAGGACAACTACATAATAGTGGGCAGAACTGATTATTAAAGGAACCACTTACAAGGAGCCAAAACATATAGCAAATCAACTGGCTGATATATTCTGCTCCAACATCCACCCCCCCAGACACTCCCAAATAATACCAACAATATAACCCTTACAACTATCACTTACAACCAGGTTCTAAATGCAATTACTGCATTGATGGGCCCTGATGATATCTTAGGACACCTCCTAAATAGCCTGAAGCATGACCTGTCTTGACCTCTGGAGTCACTATTTAACCATACCCTCCAGACCGTCTTTTTGCCATGTAAATGGAGGACTAAGCAGACATCCCACTGCTCAAGGGTGGTCCAGTAATAGTATCTACAGACCAATAAATCTGACTAGTCTCCTATATAAAAAGCCATAGAAAGATTTATCATGGATATGATTAATAATGACATAAGAAACTTTCAGAAATTGGATCCAACCCAGTTTGGCTTTGTCAAACACAGATCATGACTACTCAACCTGGTAGACTTTATTGAAAAAGTCACCAAGGCAATGGCTGAGGTCGAAATGGTGCATATTGCCTACCTTGACCTGGCTAAGGAATTTGATACAATACATCACTCAAGTACTGTAAACAAACTCATGGAATTAGGCATTAACCCCATGTTATGCACTGAATAACTAGCTTGCTCTCAACTCGGACCCAGTATGTTAGGATAGGAAGACCATCTCCACAAAGTCCCTCAGGTCTCTGTGCTGGGCCCACTCCTTTTTGGCATTTACTTCTTGGAAGTTAAGGCCAATGTCACAGGCCTCTGACTGACCAAGTTTGTATATGACTGCAAACTAGGAGCAGTCATAGAATTCCCCTAAGACAATAACATCCTAATTAAAAACTCAATGCCAGGAAATGCATAATAGTACCCTTTGGGAAGATAGCTTCCCTACGAAACTACCTCATTGGTAACACATTCCTAAGAATGGACAAATTAATCAGGGATTTGGGAATGTATGTGGACAGTAACCTCACTTTTAACCAACAGGTGTCTAAGGTAGTGACATAATCATTCTATGTTGCTCAACTTGTAAGCAAGAGCACGGCATCTAATTCCATGGTGGTCATAATTCCTCTGTATTCAGCCCTCATCAGACACATCCTTTAGTACAGCAACCCCTTTTTGTATGTACCCGACCAGGCACATGTAGCAACTGGAATGTCCGTAGGTGTTCCTCACAAAAAGAATACAGGGAGTAAACAACATGTCCTATGCAGATTGCATCAAAGCCCTATCTCAATACTCTGTTTGCTGATCTGTGCCTGGCATACAAGGCATATTTGGATCCTGCTATGATGGACTTTTTGCACATCCATAACACTAATAGTATCAGAATTCTTGATCGAAGGGCATGAACTTTGCTTGTGACATAAATAGGACGTGCTGGAAGGACAGGTATGTGTCTAACAGAAATCCCTCTCCTCTGTAATAGACTTCCCATCCATGTGAAGCATAGTTCTTCCTAACCCTATTCAGATGTAACCCGAACCAGTTGGTGGAAAATTAGAACTTCACCCCAGATCTAGCAACTATATCTCTAATGAACAGAGGCAGTCAGTAAATCATACCCTGGCTTATATTACAGCTAGGCATATAAAGACCCCAGTGGTCATTAGTGTAGCATTCACCTATGAACATATAAACCCTGGATAACAAATTCAAAATAAATAAACAAGAATGATTAATTTTATATATTTATTTCCTTTTATTAACAGATATAGTCTGACTGAATTAAAAGTCACTTTTCATCAGAAGCCTGTAGGGGAGAATCACCAGTATATAGTTTGCAACAGATAAGCAACAATACATAGGGCCAGATTCAGGAAGGCTTACACGGAGTTTAAGAGTAGTGTAAGCCTCCGTGTAAGCCTCCCGATCCAGGAACAGCCCAAACCTCCATGTAAGAGACAGCTAACACGTCTCTTACATGGACTGGGCGTGGAAATGCTCAATACCTCATTTGCAGCTCAAAGATATGCAAATGAGGTATTTGAGCGATCCAAGAAAGCCAAACCAGTCCGTGTAATGGACGTGTTAGCTGCAGAAATGTACTCAGCTGACAACTGAGTACATTTCTGCAAAATTGAAAACGGAGCTATGTCAGCTCCAAATAAAGGGTGCATATGTTTCATTTAGCATGCCAATGGCCAAATATGTGGCCATTGGCATGAAAAAGTGTTGCAAAAATATTTTAAATAACTTTTTTTTTTCCGTGGGATTATGATGTTTAACTGCACCGCACACCCGCGCAAACGGGGTGCGCTGCCTAAAACTGAAAACCGAAGCTTATAAGCCCACAATTGTGGGATTTATGTATTGCATGGAATGTCAATGGAGGGACTAGCAGACCAAAAACAATATGGTCTCCGTGTAGTGGTTGTCAAGGGGGGGAAGCTCCGTGTAAGATATGTAACTAAGCATTACTAGGCAATCCTATGTAAATGAGGGTTACAATACTGAATCACACTGCCACATAGGTAATGAGCACTTTCTGAGTAGTGTAAGAGTTACAGAAGGGGGAGGAACAGAGTAAGAGGTAGCTGACATCACAGGGGGGAATGATCGAAATAAATGTATCAGATTGGAGGGCAATGTAAGGTGACAGGTGACAGACAGACATCAGGGAGAGAGGTGTGTCCCAACAGAACACTAGAAAACTCAAGAAACAGAGGGTGCACACTATCCCTACACTCCAACTTTCTTGATATACGTGCATGCGCGCGTGTGCGCGCGTGTAAGGCAGGTTCAACATGTGGGAGCGTGTTGCAAACTGTTTACAACGGTTTGCGCGGGCGTGCACGTGTGTAAGGCTGTGTGCACGCGTTTTAACATGAATCAGCCAAGTTCACACCGTGTAAGGATGTGTGCGCGCGTTTAACACCGTGTAAGGACGTGTGCGCGCGTTTAAGTAACTGTGAGCGTGCTTAAGCTGGTGTGCACATTGCTCCCCCTGAGGAAATGGAGAGGAAACAGGAAACAACCAAAATACAGGGAAACTGCCAGAGGATACTGCTGGAGTTAATTGCTGGAAACAATTGGAAGCAGGCAATTACACAGGCAGACTAGAAGCCCAACCCAGCACTTAAAACACTGCAAAGAGCAGTGCAGGCTGTTTCTCAGAAGAGATACTGCAAGAAAGTAAGCTATCAGAATTGAAAACTGAAAAAGCTGAACTCAGAGCAGAAATGCTAGGGGCTGCCATAGCTGTTATAATCAGGCATAGGCGAATTGCTGAGGGTGGTGACAATGCAGATGCTGACAGACAACCCAGAGTGAGGAGAAGGAGAAGAGTATACAGGCCCAGGGTCACCTACCATGGGTTACATGAGCTGGAGATAGTAGAGCGCTACAGAGTGGACAGAGACCTTCTGCAGCAAATTGTTGAGCTGTGCAGGCCACACCTCACACACAGAACCAACAGAGGGGAACCCATCCCAGTGGAAACCAAGGTATGTGTTGGCCTAAGAATACTAGCAACAGGTACCTTCCAGAGACCAACTGATGATATGATGGGGATATCACAGGCATCAGCCTCCAGGGTACTGCACCAGTTCCTGGATGCCATGTCAGCACATGTCGGTGATCATGTATATTTCCCCAATGCCCGTGAGGTTGTGGCCAGCAATATGCATCTCTTCCAGCAAATAGCGGGATACCCTGAGGTATTGGGTGCAATAGACTGCACGCACATATGCATCAAAGCACCAGCCGGTGAGCGGGGTAGAGCCTACATGAACCGCAAGGGCTTCCCCTCCATCAACTGCCAGGTCGTGTGTGATGCCCAGGGCATAATAATGAATGTGTGTGCTGGCTGCCCTGGGAGCTACCATGATTCCCACATCTGGCATCTGACGCAGCTGTACCAATCATTTGCCAGTGGGGACTTCCCACACGGACACCTAGTGGGGGATGCAGGTTACGCACTTGAGCCATGGCTGATGACACCCATCAGAAATGCACACACACCTGAACAGGAACGCCATAATGAGGCACACGCACAAACACGTAATGTCATAGAGCGTGTGTTTGGGCTGCTCAATTCACGGTTCTGGTGTCTGGACACATCTGGTGGAGTCTTGCAGTACACACCAACTACATGTACCCAAATGATCATGATATGTGCTATGCTACATAATATGATCCTGCGGAAACAGCTGCAGCAGGACCAGCATGGGGCTGGGCCAAACATACCCCCACCATTGCCAAGGCCACCACAGGCAGAGGGTGACTCAGAGGAGGAACAACCTGACCTTGCCCCAGTAGGCAGAAGGAGGCGTGCCCAGTATGCCCTGGCCTTGGCAAAGAGGCAACGCATAGCACATACACTTGGTCAGTAGGAACACTGGGACTGATACCCGCTCTGACTCACTCATATAGTAACAGGGATGCCTAACATGACACAACCTGCTTCCAAACATGTACAGGGAGTGTAGTATGTGCATCTGACAGAGGCAGCCCTGCAGCACCACCTGAGGCATGAATGCCATGTGTCAAGTAATGTAACACCATGTACCATATGCACACCTGAGGACCCTGACTAACATCCACCCTCACCAATCACAAACCACAAAAACACAAACCCACCTTCATAGGTACCACAAGGGATAGGAACCTAGAAGTAATGCTACCCAATGCCAGAAGTATAAACAGCAAGATGTGTGCAGTGTAAACGCACACAGTATAGAGGATGTAGATATCAGTGCTGTAATAGACAACTGGGTCAAAGTCCACACCAGCACCCTAACACTACCAGGTCACACCTCATACAGGGATGTACATGTGCAAAAACATGAAACAAGCTACAAAACGAGGGTGACTAGCAATAAATGTCATGGATAACCACACCCCCATGTTGGTACCACAACAAGAAGCAACATGGATTAGCCATGGTCAAATACCAATTGCTAAAACTGCCTACTACTAAATAGCTTGCTGCAGACCACTGTCCTAATAGCAGGAACCGCACCAGGCCTTGTTCATAGGTTCATAGGTTCATACTAGGCCATCTGCCCTAGGGCATATATAAGCCTAGCCCAGAGTTTTGTGGCTTCCGCCACCCCTTCAGTTCTAAGGATAATATGCCCATTATTTTGCTGTGCCTCTGTCAAGCAGTGGCACTGATGTTATCCCTGGGGTATACCTGCGATCTCCCATCCATTGGTCATGATTTCTCTCGAACAAAGCCAGCGAGATGCCCAGCCTCACATGTACCAGGATGATGTTCCACAGCATAGGGAGTCCCTGGGTGATGAATCTGTCCCTCCAGCATGCCCAATTAATAGCCGTGTTGAGGTTTAAGTCTCTTGCCCTTGTAGCTCTGATGGATTTAGAGGTTTGGAGGTGAAGCATGTTCATTAATTCCGGGTTGGACATGGCCTAGTATGTCAGGCACAGGCCACCTCTGAGCAGATGGTAGGTGACTGAATAGAGTTGGGGTTCCTTCAGTTGGGCAGCATAAGACATACATTTGAGACCTTTTATCCTTCTGGTGAGGAATGTTTGGGGCCTGTCCAATTGCTGCAGGTGTCGGGTCAGATACATTCCGAATGGGGCATTGTACTCAATCATTGGTCTGATGAGTGATGAGTACAGGGGAACAATGACCTCCCTTCATCTAGATGTGAATCCCTGCATGATCAGGTGGGCAATGTAGAAGGTCTTCCTAACTACTTTGGCAACGTGAGTGTCAGACGAAAGGTTACTGTCAACCTGGGTGCCCATATCCCTGATAACCTCTCCTGTGCTTAGAGGAGTAACACCTATATGGGAACTAGGGGTAACCTTGTTCTTCCCGAAGGGTATGACTATGCATTGTTTAGCGTTTTACTGTAGGCCATGGCTCTGGCACCAGTTATCCGTTTCTATGAGACCTGTCTGAAGGATGTCTGCGTCAGATGGGTTTTCAACTATGTTTCCCAGTTAGCAGTCATCTGCAAACTTTGTCAGCCATAATCCTCCTGTGTTTGCTTGTACTACTGAAAAGTAGATGCCGAACAAAAGTGGGCCCAGGACTGAGCCCTGTGGGACACCACTTGTGACAGACTTGGAGTGTGACATGGCACCAGCAACCTTGACCCTGTGGGTTCTGTCACTTACCAGTTTGTAACCCATCTTGTGATGTATGGGTCTACATTTAAGCTGGTGAGTTTGTCAATGATACCCGAGTGGGGTATTGTATTGAAAGCCTTTGCCAGGTCAAGGTAGGCTGTGTGGACTGCCTTGCCCTTGTCAATGGCCTTGGTGACCGTTCTGAAAAAGTCAACCAAGTTTAAAAGGCATGATCGCTCTTGACAAAGCCAAACTGAGTTGGATCCAAAGTCTGCAAGTCCCCTATGTCTTCATTTATGAGTTCCATTATGATCCTCTCCATAGCTTTGCAGACCAGGCTGGTCAAGTTGATGGGACGGTAGTGTCTGGGATCGGTGGAGGCACCTCCTTTGTGAAGTGGGACCACCATTGCCGTACGCCACTCCTTGGGTATGTATCCTGAGGTGAGGCTAAGATTAAACAGCTGCCCTAACTGCGGGTTTAATTCCTCATTGAGTTCATGGAGCACACAACCGGGGACACCATCTGGTCCCATGGATGCTGTGTTTCTCGCCTTGGATAAAGCAGTTCTCACCTGAGCATTTGAGATGTTTGGGGGGCTACAATCCCCTGGTATAGATATCCCTCTCTTTGGGGGGGAGGGGGGTAGAAATCTGCACTGAACTTGTCAGCCAGTATGTTGGCAATGTCTGTAGGTTCAGTGATTTTTACATCATTATGAACTAATTCTGAGCATATCTGGGAGTCACCTCCCAGGTTTCCAACATAGCTAAAAAAGGCCTCATGATTGTCTTCTGAGTCCCTAGCGAGTTTTCTCTCAAAATGTGCCCTGGATGATTTTATGGGAGATCTCAGTTCTTTACTTATAATGAGCAGGGGTGTCTTCCCTTCTACAAATTTTGCCCTATCTTGTAGTAGCTCCTTCCTTCTGATATAGAGCTTGTTTATGGCTGGGGTCCACCAGACTGCACGCATGCCTTTGGTACAAAGAGTCTCTGTTTTGTGTGGGATTGCCTGATCCATGCAGTCCTGGAGGTGCTGGTAGAAGGCATTTGTAAGTGATTCAGCGGCTTGGGTAATGGTTTCCGCTGGCTTGGGGGCCTTGAAAGAGACCACACCAGTCTTTAGAAGTGTGAAGTCGGCTTTTGAGAAGTTCTTCACGGTGGTCTTTTTTATCTGGGGTGGGGGCGGGATGTGGACTTCCAGTGAGATTAGTTTATGATCTGATCTCACCAATGATGGGTATACTTCTGGTGTTGAACATTGTGACCCCATGTATGTGATGATGTGATCTAGTATGTTGTCTCCTCTTATGGGGATGGTGACTAGTTGTTCCATGGCATATGAGGTTATGAACTCTAGGAACCTTTGGGCTAGAGTGTTGGGGCTTGAGTAGTGATCCCAGTCTATATTTGGATAGTTGAAATCACCCAGTATGATGGTGTTTGGAGATACATTTATCCCCTCCAGTGTTTTCAGGAAAGCTGTGTGAGGTTCCTGAGTCTGAGAAGGTGGCCTGTAACCTGCTACAAACTGCCGAGCAGCCTTGCCTACAGTTAATTGCACCTGGATGGCCTCCGATGCATCATGTGTTGCCACCAACTTTGAGGTGAGGGTGTCCTTGATGAATATGGACACCCACCCTCCTTCCCTGGTGTTGTCTGGATTTTGGGGCCGGAATGCATGATATGAGGTAACACCTGATACTGCCGGGGTGCTGTCAGGAGCCCTGAACCAGGTTACAGTCACAGCACAGACATCGATGTTCTCCATACTGAGAAGGGCTTCGAGTGCGTGCATCTTGAGGTTGAGACGTCTGGCATTGAGCAGCATTACCCTTAGTTTATTTCCTTCTTTGTGTTCTAGGGTGGTAGGGTTAGAATCTGAGCCTTGCCTAAAAAAGGCACAATGGGGGTGGCAAGAGCCCTAGCCAAATTCCGGAAGCCCAGGGGTGACAGGTGCAAGCCGTCCCCTGCGAATCAGCGTGGCATGTCCAGCATGTCATCCCAGGCAGATGGACATTGGATCCCCTTTGAATGACACCATAGATTAAGCCAATTATAACAGCTGGTCATCTTGTCTCTGTATTGTGGCATCATTCTTGGTGAAGGTAGGATACTGCTCAAGGTCAGGGTCATACCTGCCTAGGCTACATAATCAGAGAGCTCCTCTATGTCTCTGTTCATGTAGTCCAGGGAGGTACATCTCAGGTCGTTCACACCAGCATGGACAATGACTGAGTCATACTTGTACTTGCAGTTGAGTGACCTGAGTGCTTGCATTATGTGGTGGATTCCACTGCCCAATAGGCAGCTGACTGTGACCTTCTCCTTACTCAATCTGGTGAGCGGGACGTCAGTGTGTCTGACGATGGAGTCACCTATGACGGGTGTGTCTGGCATTGTGTTTGGCCTTAAGGGCTGTGAATGTTTGGCACACTGACTCTGTGGTTTATGTGTTGCATGTGCTGTGCCCTGTGGAGGCAGTTGTTTGGGTGTCTGCTTTGGTGGCCTCTGCTGTTATGGTAGATCTGTGATCAGAGGCTCCGAGTATGTCTTTGTGTGTTTATGTGTATGATTTGAAGTTGTGATAGTGCTATGTGAGACTGGGTCTGTAGTGTGTGTGGTCACCTTCTCCTCCTCTCTGGTCCTGCCAGTCCTAAGTTGAGAGAGCTCAGCCTCCAGTTTGGCTATATAGTTGCATCTCTTGCATGCATTTGTGTTTTGTGGAGAAGGATAGGGTTGTCTGTGTACATGAGTCAATTGTAACATTGCCTCAATATTCCCAGGTTCACCAGCTGAGCAGGAGAGGACACTAGCAACTGATCCCTTGACATGCTAGAAGGAATAGACAAAAAACTGTTGGAAGACAGGAAGATATCAAGCCCCCCAAACCACATTATATTGCTTGACTGACAATACCTACACATACACCATAGTTTCATAGTTTCATAGTTTACTACTAGGCTATCTGCTCTAGTGCATTTATAAGCCTAGCCATAGTGATGTGGCTATTGCCACCCCTTATAGTGGTAATAAGTGTACAGAATAGATTCCGAATATTGTGCCTCTCACTTAGTAGTGACACATTATGACCCCCGTACATAATTGAATACCTTGACTGTGCCTCTGTCTAGTAGTGACACAGGGAGGACCCCTGGGGTAAAACTACAATCCCACATCCAGTTGTCCAGACTTCTCTTGAAGAGAGTCAGTGAGAGACTCTGTCTAACATGAACTGGGATACTCTGCTAGAGTGTGAGAAGCCTCTGAGTTATGACTCTGTCCCTCCAGCATGTCCTACACATGTATGTGCTGAGGTTCAAATCTTCAGCTCCCATGGTTCTGGTGGAGTTGGATTGCTTGCAGTGGAGCATGTCCACCACATCCTGATTGGACATGGTCTTGTATGTCAGGCATAGGTCACCTGTAAGTATGCGGTATGCCACTGAATAAAGCTGGATTTCCTTTAGTCTGGAAGCATATGACATGTGTTGTAGACCCCTGATCTCCTTGGTAAGGTACTTTTGGGGTCTCTCCAGCTGTTGCAAGTGCTGGTTGAGGTACATACCAAATGGGGCTTTGTATTCAATCATGGGCCTGATAAGGGAGAAGTATAGTGGTACAATGACCTCCTGTGATCTGGATGGAAAACCCTTCATGATAAGGTGGGCAAGATAGAAAGTCTTTCTAACCACTTTGGCAACATGGGTGTCAAACGAGATGTCACTATCTACATGTGTCCCCAGGTGTCTGATTTGTATTCTGTGCTCAGTGGGTTGCTGTCTATGTATTGATTTGTGGGTACTTTGTTCCTCCCAAAGGGGATGACTACACATCAGTTGCAGTCAGTTTCAGACCATGATTCCAGCACCAGCTATCTGTCTTTGTGACAGCATTCTGTAGGATGTGTGTGCCGGCTGATGTATTCACTTATGGTGCCTAGGTTGCAGTCAGCTGCAAACTTTGTCAGCCACAACCCTCCTATGTTTGCTTTCACATCTGAAAAGTAAATGCCAAATAAGAGGGGTCCCAGGGCAGATCTTTGTGGGACACCAGTTGTGACTGGCTTTGAATCTGACAAGGCACCTGCAATGTCGACTTTATGGGTTCTGTTTCTTAGCCATTTTGCAAACTATCCTGTGACATATGATGTTATATTTCAGCTGTTGAGCTTGTCTATGATGCCTGAGTGGGGTATTGTGTCAAAGGCCTTAGCCAAGTGCAGGTAGGCTGTGTGGACCGCGTAGCCCTCATCAATGGCCCTACTGACAGTTTCAAAATAGTCAACTAGGTGCAAAAGGGAGGATCTGCCCTGTACAAAGCTGAACTGGGTGGGATCAAGGGTCTGTAGGTCACCAATGTCTCTGTTTAAGAGCTCCATAATGACTCTTTCCATAGCTTTGCAGACAAGGCTGGTTAAGCTTGTGTGGTGGTAGTTCCCAGGGTCTGTGGAGGCATCTCCTTTGTGGAGTCGGACCACTGTTGCTGTATGCCAGTGTTCAGGTACATATCCTGTAGCAAGGCTAAGGTTATATAGCATTTGTATATACGGGTTTAGCTCCTTCTGGAGTTCACATAGCATGCAACTGGGGATACCATCAGGTCCCATTGATGCTGTGTTCTTGTCTTTGCTGAGTGCAGCTCTCACATGGACATCTGAGATGACAGTGAGGTTACATTCATCTGTGATAACTATCTTCTGTTGGGGGTGAGAGAGGAGGAAAATTGCACTGAACCTGTCTGCCAGAATGTTGCCAATATCTGTCAGGTCACTGAAATATATGTTGTTGTGTACCAACTCAGAGCATATCTGAGGGTTCCCACCCAGGTGTCTGACATAACTGAAGAAGGCAGTGTGGTTATCTTTATCGTCTTTGGTGTTTATGTCTCAAAGTTGACCTTGGATGTCTTTATGAGAGAATGTAGCTTTTTACTAGTGCTGCTCACAGCTGCCTTCCCTTTAGGAGATGTAGCTCTGTCTTGCATTAGTATCCTTCATCTGTTATACAGTTTGTTTATGGCTGGGGTCCACCAGACAGGCCACTTTCCCTTGGTGGAGAGGGTCATGTTATTATTTGTGATTGCATGGTCCATGCTATCTCAGAGATGTCCGTAGAAAGTGCCTGTGAAGGAGTCAACATTGTGTGTTGTGGTTTCCAATGGCCCAGTGGGCTTAACGGATACCATCTCAGTCCAAAGAAGTGTGAAGTCAGCTTATGAGTTGTTTGTCACTATACTCTTTGTATTATACTAGCACTGACACAAGTGTAGACAATTTCCCAGATTCCATCAAACAAAACGGACATGCAAAATGTAACACTTCCACAAGAGGGGTAAGCATACTGGATGTGATAATCAGAAATATGTGTACCGGATGTCAAGATGAGAAGTGTATCCCTCACTGGTAAGACCAGACCATAGAGTAATCACACTGTAGTTACACATCACGACCCCAGTCCCTGGCCAGACTACCACAGTGAAACACATGTATAAAGCATAGCTTGCACCCCTACAAACCAATGTGGAATCCATGAAAAGCCCTGTGCAGGTCCAGAATATGGGACACACTGCAGAACATGTTATACAGGCATACCAAGAACACAGCCAAGAGTGCTTTGAGTCTGCAATCACAAACAACAAGACACAATGCCATACACCCAGGCATCTGGCATGCTGGACACCATAAATTACTAAACCATTAAAGAGAATGAGGAAGCTACCACATGATAGATCAAACATGAAAAGTGAAGTAATCAGTGATCACTAGTATGGCAATAAAATGTGTCCACACATACAATCCACTAAGGCCAGGCAAAACAAGTATAATCTGTGAATCCAGTGGCAATGTGACACCTGTCCCAAGTACACACACAACAACAACTCACCCCAATAAATACAAATGTATGTGATTGACGCAACCAGGTAGCCAAACCGGGGCCTGAGCACCCCCAAATCAGTACTGTCAAAAGTAGTCAGGAGGACAAGGTAACCGCATACACCACAAACCCAGTCCCACATAGACCTACAACGACTATAAACCAAACACATAAACACAAAAACATTCCCAGAGGCCCTAATTACAAACACACAACACCAACACAAGCCTCCAAAGCAGACACCCAGTAAAACAAACCCCAGACATAGCACATGTAACACATAGTACACAAAGCTGGTGTGCCAAACAGTCACAGGACAGAAGGAGAAACAACATGCCTGGTACAGTTGTAATAGGTGACTCCATAGTGAGACATGCTGCTGTCCCAGGGATGGCTTGCACCTGTTACCCATGAGTGTCTGGATATTGCCTAAGGCTTTTGCAAACTACAGAGATTCTCCTGTAGTCAAGGCCGAAAAGAGCAACCCACCACCATAGAACACAAAACTGGAAAGAAACAGAAGGGTAATGCTGATCAATGCCAGATGTGTAAACCTCAATATGCATGCTCCTGAGGCCCTCCCCAGTATGGAGAACATTGATGTCTGTCCAGTGATACAAACCTGCTGCAAGCCTCATGACAGCACACCAGCACTACCAGGTAATACCACATATCATGTGTTATGGCCACAAAACCTGTAACAAAACATAAAAGGAGGGTGAGTATCCATATTCAGCACAGACAGCCATACGTCCAGTTAACTGACAATGCTTATGTCATTGCAGTCCACCCATGTGCAACTAACTGTAGGCAAGACTGCTGTACAGTCTGTAGCATGCTACAGACCATACTCTCACACACAGGAACCCCACCCCACTGTCCTGAAGACAGTGGACAGTATGAATGTACCACCAAATACAAAACAAGGTACACACAAATTACCACATAGGTGGTAAACCATTATGTGTGGAAGGAGTAATCAGGGACCTAGTGACACAAGTGGACAGTCACCTGTTATGTGACAGCCACATCACCAATTTGTCTAGGAAGACTGTCTATATTGGACACTGTATCATGAAAGGATTCACATCTACGTCAACAAAGGTCATTGTGCCCCTATACTGTTCCCCTATCAGACCATATTGTAATACAATGCCTCATGTGGGATGTACATTACCTGGCACCTGCAGCAGTTAGAAAGACCTCAAAGGTACCTCAGCAAGAGTCAGAAAGGGTCTCAAGTATATCTCATATGCTGCCTGGCTGTAGACACCACAGCCGAATGCAGTCACATACTGCCAACACAGAGGCATTGTATGTCTGTTGTACAAGTCCATGTCCAACACAGAAGTAATGGACATGCTCCACCCCAGAAAAACCAAAGCCATTGGAGCTGTGTGAGTCAGAGATGTCAACCTTAACACATAATCAAATAGGATGTGCTGGAGGGACAGACACCTAACCCTGAGTCTCTCCACACCCTGGAACAGAATACCACTACATGTTAGGCAGAGACCCTCACTGACACTCTTCAACAGGAAGTTAGCAAAATGGATGGATAATTGCAGGTGTACACTGGGGGTCTTTACTGTGTCATGTCCAGACAGAGGCACAGCTAAGTAAATCATAAGTGGCCATAATATTCACATAGCAAGGGGTGGCAAAAGCCACATGCACTGTGGCTAGGCTTACAAATGCCCTAGGGTGGATAGCCTAGTATGAACCTATGAACCTATTATGATGCAAATTGTACAGGACACTAAGGATAACCCCAAGGCTGCTGCAACTGATGGTAGTAAGCGTGGTGTGAATTCCTGGATATGCTCTGGATCACACAAATATTACAAACATACCAAACACACACACACGTATTGCCAACATACATCCTGACAGGTGCAGTGCAAACCCCCCCCCTCATAATGCCAAATATCTTTCCCAGCAGAATGCTGCCTCCCTGACATTATGTCAGCCTTACCACAGGATATGTACCCAAAGAGCAGTGTACAACAGTGGGTGTTCTCAAGAAAGGTGTCGCCTGAATGGATACTAAAAACAACCACCACAGGAACCTGAGAAGCTTGGTCTGCACAGCTATGGAAAGGAACAGCATGTACTGCAGACATAACGATATTGGGGATCTATTGACACCCGACCCTACCCAGTGTGGGTTTATGACGTGCAGACCCTGCCTCTAAACATGTGTGACTCAGTTGAAACAGTGATTGAGGTCACTGATGAGGGCAATGTGGTCCACACAGTGTAGCTGGACCTTGCAAAGCCTTCCATACAATACCCTACGTGTTCAATATAGATATGCTCACCAGCTTATATATACACCCCAATGTCACTAGAGGGGTTGCAAACCAGACCAATGACAGAACTGACATGGCCAGACATGCTGCAGCCATGTCAGACTACAAACCACATATAGCAGGTATCCCACGAAGCTTGGTCCTGGGACCTTCCCTGTCTAGTATATATGCCCCATAGGTACAGGCCAACATGTAAGGACTGTGCCTGAACATGTTTGCATAGGACTACAAACCGCCTAACATATCTGACACTCCAGCTGACACAAGCATCCCACAAAAGGGCCACATAGAAACAGACAACCGGTGCCATAGCCATGTCAGCATGTGAAATGGAGAAAACTGTATAGTCAACCTCTGTGGATATACAGTAAGTGACCACCAATTACCACATAGGTGTTAACCCATTACATACTGCATATGTAATGACGGACCTGGGTACACAAGGTGATAGATATCCTGCATAGGACAAACATGTGGCTGTAGTGTTAACAGAAACAATCCATATACCAACCTAATCATGAAGGTTATGACATCTAGATAAGGGGAGGTCATTGTGGTTCTGCAGTTATCCTTCATCAGCATTACAAATGACCACAACAGCCCCTGTGGGGTGTACCTCAGCAGACACCTCCATCAACTGTAAAGTCCACACCAGTACCTCACCAGGAGTATCAAAGAGCTGGAACACATGTAATGTGTCGCCTGATTAAACAGAGTGCAACTCCACACACTGCCATGCTGGCCACCCAGACGCAAGCTGTGCCTGATGTAGAATGCCATGTCCAAGCTGGAATCAATGAACATGCTGCACCTTGTACAATCTGAATGTCAGTGAGCTATGCACATGAGGGACCTGAACCCCAGCACTGACATACATAGGACAAGCTGTACTGCATTATCCATAACACAGAAGCCACCCCCATGCATGAGTAAACTACCAGTACAGGTTATCCATAGAGTCACTCATTGATTCTCCTCAACAGGAATCTTAATGAGTGGATGGGAGATGTTAGGTTTACCCTGGGTATCAATGTTATGTCACAGGTAGACAGAGGCACAGTATACTAAACAAGACATATGTCATGGCAAACTACACTTACAATGTGTCGAAGGACAAACACACTCTCTTACTAGCATTAGAAATGGCCTAGGGCACATCAGTAGTGTTTGCCAATGTACACCTATGATGTGGAATACACTACTGATGTTGGATGAGGCTGTTGTAAGTAGTTCATATCCGAACATAATGCAACATGGTCAGATAGGTTCATAGGTTCATAGGTTTATACTAGGCTATCTGCCCTAAGGCAGTTATAAGCCCAGCCCAGAGTTTTGTGGCATACGCCACCCCTTATATGGAAACAATACTGTGCCCATTAGTTTGTCGTGCCTCTGTCCAGCAGTGACACAGAGACGATCCCCGGGGTAAACCTATGATCTCCCATCCACAGGTAAAGATTCCCCTTGAACAGAGCCAGTGAGGTGCTCTGCCTCACATGGACCGGGATTGTATTCCACAGCATAGGGAGTCTCTGAGTGGTACATCTATCCCTCCAATATGTCCTACTTATATCCCTGCTAAAGTTTAAGTCACTTGCCTTAGTGGTTCTGGTGGATTTGGCAATTTTGAGGTGGAGCATGTCCATTACTTCCTGGTTGGACATGGCCTTGCATGTCAGGCACATGTCACCTCTGAGCAGACGGTATGTGACTGAATAGAGCTGGAGTGTCTTCAATCTGGCAGCATATGACAGATGTTGGAGACCCTTTATCCTTTTGGTGTGGGACTTTTGGGGTCTCTCCAATTGCTGCAGATGTTGGGTGAGATACATCCAGAATGGGGCATTGTACTCGATCATTGGTCTGATAAGTGAAGAGTACAGGGGAACAATGACCTCACTAGATCTGGATGTGAATCCCTTCCTGATCAGGTGGGCAATGTAGAAGGTCTTTCTAGCCACGTTAGCAACGTGAGTGTCAGGAGAAAGGCCACTGTCAACCTGGGTCCCCAGGTCCATGATAACCTCCCCTGTGCTTACCGGATTGCCACCTATATGGTAGCTTGGGGTTACCTTGCTTTTCCCGAAGGGTATGACTATACATGTTTTGGCATTTACCATCAGGCCATGGCTCTGGCACCAGCTATCAGTGTCCGTGAGTCCCTTCTGAAGGATATCCGTGTTTGATGCACTGTCCAGTATGGCACCAGTTTGCAGTCATCTGCAAACCTTGTCAGCCAAAGTCCTCCCATGTTGGCCTGTACCTCTGAGAAGTAGATGACGAACAATAGGGGGCCAAGGACTGTGCCCTGTGGGACACCACTTGTGACCGGCTTGGAGTCTGACATAGCGCCAGCAACTCTAACCCTGTGGGTCCTGTTCTTAAGCCAGTTTGCAACCCATCTTGTGACATATGGGTTTACATTTAGGTTGGTAGGTTTTTCTACAATACCCGAGTGGGGTATTGTGTCGAAAGCCTTTGCAAGGTCAAGGTAGGCTGTATGGACTGCCCTTCCCTCAGCAATGGCCTTAGTGACTGTTTTGAAGAAGTCAACCAAGTTCAAAAGGCATGATCTGCCCTTGACCAAGCCAAACTGGGACGGGTCCAATGTCTGCATGTCCCCTATATCTTTGTTTATGAGCTCCATTATGATCCTCTCCATAGCTTTGCAGACTAGACTTGTTAAGCTTATGGGATGGTAATTACCAGGGTCCGTAGAGGCACTGCCTTTGTGCAGATGTGCACAACTGGACCCTAACCAGGCTGTTGTGCACACTATGGAAATGTAAAGCAGTGATAAGACTAAAGCCCAGGATACTGTCCACCACAGTGAAAGTACTGAACCACTACACTATACAGTACTACAGTGTTAGGTCAGTATGAACGGATGTTGACAATTGTATGCAAAGTATCCCATGCAAAACCTGCAGGCACAGTATAATCCCTGTTGTGTTCACACAAAAAGCATTTGGACAGTAACTACACAACATGGCACAGAACACACAACCATAAGCTGGAGATATTTGCTGAAGGTCACACTCATCCACAAATGTGATGGGCTGCAGAGTTCAACATATGGAAAGCTCACACTGGGCATGCTCACACACTTAGATAAATGAGACATCTTTCACACAACATGCCATGGGAAGGCTGAACTGGGCATGCTCACACACTTGGTCCAAATGTTACTCTTAGCAACTGTGAAAACACACCAGAGGATGCTCATTCCCCTTTCTAGACACTGATTGTGTCAGCACCCTATAAGTATATCAGGAGAAAAGGAATCTCCCAGTAATCCGAATAGCATGCTCTGCTAATGCATCCGTCTCTAATGTCATAACATAGTTAGGTAGGGGTTTGAATCCAGCAAGTGTGTATGAAAGGATCATCCCTTTTGGCAACTGTGTAAACACACCACAGGATGCTCATTCCACTTTCTAAACTCTGATGATGTCAGCACCCTATAAGTATATCAGGGGAAAGGAAGTCTCCCAGTAATGCGAATAACGCGCTCTGCTAATGCCTCCATCTCTAGTGTCATAACATAGTTAGGTAGGGGTTTGAATCCAGCAAGTGTGTGTGAAGGGGGGGGGTTAAGTGTGTATGAAAGAAATATCCCTTTTGGCAACTGGGAAAACACACTACAGGATGCACATACCCCTTTCTAAACGATATCACAATTATTTATGGCTTTTGATTACAGACATGTCACGTGTGTTTTGCCCACACAGAATGCCCATGTGTGCGGGTTGTCTCTCACAATAATGCATGACATTGATTAAACCAGTTATGGCAATGCACACATGATGTATGTGTGTGCCAAATACACATATGTACCTGTGACCTTCAATAGTTACCATGTGTGATGCCTGCCACATGTGAATACATGGTATTTGCACAGGGTAACATTATGACTGTGGTCTTCTGTGCAGGTGCTGCATGTGGGATGTGTATATACAGTGTGAGATGTAGATGCTATCAGCCTAGTAGTGAGGGATACACACCTGGTCTGGGGCATATAGTCTACATGTTGTTGATGAACAGGTGCTGCATGTTTTCACCTGTTGTGGGAGTGGTAAGACGTTGTTCCATAGCAATGCGGTGACCGCATGCTAAGAACTGTTCAGCTAGGGTGTTGTAGCTACAGTAATTCATCAGCATTCAGTAATATGTCAGCATCCCTGGTGAGGGTCTGATGCCAACCAAGGTCAGGGTTCTACCAGCCTGTGTCACTTGCTCAGTGATCCCTTCCATGTTCCCTATCATGTATCCCAGTGAGGGACATCACACATCAGCTGTAGTGGCATGGACAATGACTGAGTCATATGTGTCCATGCATCTGACTGACCTGTATGCTTGTGTTATGTGGTGGACCATAGTGCCCCATGAGCATATCACTGTGACCTTCACCTTGTCCAGCCTGGTGAGCATGTCCTCACTGTACTGGACAATTAAAGTACCTAATACAACTGCAGCAGTAGTGTTGTATAGCTGTACAGACTGTGCTTGTTTGGCACACAGGATTTGTGTGCTATGTGTTATGCGTGCTGTGTGCAGGCCTAACGTATGCCTGTGTGCCAGCTGCAGAGGTGTCTGCCAGTCATGCAGGATGCTATCCTTAGGCTCCACGAATGGCCCGGTGTGTTTCCGTGCTTGTATTGCTGTCAGTGTAGGTCCACATCAGACTGGTATTGCAGTCACTGTAGTATTTCATGCCACCTGACAGGTTATGCCAGTACTGGGTTCAGAGTGCTTAGTCCACAGTTTGGCCATGTGTTTCCATCTCATACATGTGTTGTACATCCATGGGTAGGGGATAGGATTGACTGTGTACATGTGGCAGCTGTGATATTACTACATGACTCACATATTCCACAACTGTACCATAGAGGTGGCTGACAACTGACCTTTGCACATGCTACCATAGTATTGAGATTGCTTTGGTGATTAACAGCACATAGGGCCAATGGTGAACAAGATACATAGGTCCATAGGTTCATACAATGATATCTGCCCTAGGGCATTTATACACCTAGCCAGAATGTGTGTGGCTTTCACCATGCAATCTATCTTGCTATGCCCTTTTCCAAGGTTAGCATACTGTGCCTCTGCCTAACAGTGACACATAAGTGATACCCAGGGTAAACCTACAATGTCACATCCAGTCATTAATATCACTCTTGAAGATAGTCACTGAGTGACTCTGCCTAACCTCTATTGGGATAATATTCCAGAATGAAGGGAGCCTCTGAGTTATGAATGTGTCCCTCCAGCATGTGCTATGTATATCACTCCTGAGGTTCAAGTCTTTCCAGTGTGTATCCTGATGGGATCTGGATATTCTGAGGTGCAGCATGGCCATTAAGTCAGGGTTTGACATGGCTTCATATGTCAGGCACAGATTGCCTATGAAGAGGCAGTATGCCACTCAGTAGAGCTGCTGTTTCTTTAACCAGTCAGTATGTGGCATCTGTTTGAGCCCTTTGATCCTCTTGTTGAGGTACGTATGTGGTCTTTCCAGTTGCTGCAGGTGTCTGTTAAGGTGCATGCCGACAGGGTCATTGTAGTCAATTATGGGCATGATGAGGGATGAGTAAAGAGGCACAATGTCCTCCCCTGATCTACATGTGAATCCCATCATGATGATGTGGCCCATATAAAATGTTTTCCTAACCACTTTGTCCATGTTGTTGTCAAATGGTAGAATGCTATCAACCTGTGTACCCCAAGGTCCATAATTCCTTCATCTGCACTTAATGGATTAACACATATGTGGTACTTTGTGGTCACTTTGTGTTTGACAAAGGGGATGACTATACGCTTTTTGGCATTCAGCTTGAGGCCATGGCTGTGGCACAAGTCGTGTGTTTGCAAGAGGCCCTTTTGGAGGATGCGTGTGTTAGCTGGAGAGTTGATTATGGCGTCCAGTTTGCAGTCATCTGTGACTTGCTCAGCCACAGTACTTCCATGTTGGCCTGTACCTCTGATAAATATATAATGAACATGACAGATCCCAGGGCTGAGCCTTGTGGGACACCACTTGTAACTGGTTTGGAGGCTGACATGGCTCCAGCGATTCTAACCATGTGTGTTCTGCCCTTGAGACACTGTGCAATATCCGTAGTGACATAGGGGTTAATATGTACACTGGTGAGCCTCCCTAGAATGCACAAGTGGGGTATTGTATCAAAGGCTTATGCAAGGTCCAGGTAGGCTGTGTAGACCACCTTCCCCTTGACAGTGGCCTTGGTGACTGTTTCAAAGAAATCAAACAGGTTTGAGAGGCAGGATCTGCCATTAACAAAGCCAAACTGTGTATGGTGACATGTCTGTAGGTCCCCAATATCTATATATATGAGGTTCATGATGATCCTTGCCATAGCTTTGCAGACCAAGCTATTCAGACATACGGGGCGAATAGTGTCCAGGATCCGTTAAGGCACCACCTGAATGTAGAGGGACCACTGTTGCTGTACGCCACTCTTTGGCCACATATCGTGTAGTGAGGCTGGGATTGAACAGTAGTGTTATGTCTGGGTGTAGCTCTTCTTGGGGTTCATGTAGGACACAGCCTGGGACACTGTCTGGTCCCACTGATGCAGTGTTTATTGCTTTGGAGAGGGCAGCTCTTACCTGAGCATCTGGGATGTCAGGGGGGGCAGCACTCTGCTGGGAGACATATATGCCCTTTTGGTGTGGTGGGGGGGAGAAGGTAGCAGTGAACCTGTCCACTAGGATGATGGCAATGTCTGTGTGTTTGGTATTTCGTGTGACATCTTGGACTACCTCTGAGCATATCTGGGTATTACCACCCAGGTTCCTAACATAACTACAGAAAGCCTTGTGATTATCATCAGTGTCTTGTGGAATCTTCTCTGAAAGATGGCCTTAGACAATCTTATGAGTGCCTGTAGTTGTCTTCTAATACTCATCAGTGATGCCTTCACATTTTGGGAGTTTGTTGTATCATGTAGTGGCTTCATCCTTATATTGTATAGTTTGTTTATGGCTGGTGTCCAGCACACAGGACGTCTGCCTTTGGAGGATTGGGTCTTGCTTTCATATGTGATTGCATGATCCATGCATTCCTGAATGTGTCCATAGAATGCCTTTATACAGGTATCTGCAGTCTGGTCCATATTTTCAACAGGCCTGGGGGCTTTGAATGTTTCCACATCATTTATGAGGAGTGTGAACATGCTTGACATGAGCTGTTGACTGACGTCCCACCCTCCAGACTGAGCAAGGTGAGGGTCACATTTAGCTACCTGTCGGGTGATAGAATGTGCCACATAACACAAGCACACAGGTCACTCCACAGCAAGTACAAGTATGAGGCAGTCATTGTCCATGCTGGTGTGAACAACCTGAGACGTACCTCCCTGGACCACATGGAAAGAGACACAGAGGAGCTCTTACAGCACCCTCTCAAACTCAGGACTCCCACACAGCCTTCATGCTGACACAGGAGAGTATAGATTTCTCTGCAAACACCATCATACTGGGTGACGTCAGCTACCCAAACATAGACTGTGAACATTACTCAAGCCACAATACCCAAGCTCTAGGGTTCCCATAGTTCAGACACTCTTTAGCTATGGAACAGGTAGTCAACTTTCCCACAAGAGGGGCAGATATACTAGACCTGATCATCACAAACATGAGTACAAAATGCTCACCACTTGAAGTATATCCCTCATTGTTGCAATCGAACCATATACTAATCACACTGGAGTACTGGATCCCCCACATATGCAAACCTCAAACACATTGATGTGTGTGTGGGAAATGCCCCTATTAGCAACTGTGACAGTACACTACAGGATGCAGATTCCCCTTTTGAAACACTGATGATGTCAGCACTCTATAACTATATTACCTGACTTAAAGTTCTCCAGTAGTTCGTATAGCGCACTCTGCTAATGCATCTTTCTCTGGTGTCATAACGTAGTGAGGTAGGGGGTTTGAATCTTGCAAAGGGAATGTATGTGTGTTAGTATGAGTGGGGTTTGTGTGTGTGCATAATGCTGTGACGGAAGAGTGCCTTTTGCCAACTGGGAGAACACACTACAGGGTGCTCATCCCTCTTTCTAAACACAGATGATGTCAGCACCCTCTAAGTACAGCATTAGAAAGAATTTCTCCCACTAATGCAAATAGCACACTCTGCTAATGTGTCTGTCTCTAGTGTCATAACACAGTTAGGTAGGGGTTTGAATTTTGCAAATGGAAAGTATGTGTTTTACTGTGGGCGGGGTTAGTGTGTGTGCACAATGGTGGGGGTGGGATGTGGCTTTTGCCAAATGGGGCTATGCACTACAGGGTGCACATTTCCCTTAACAAACAGTGATGTTGACAGCACCCTATACAAACAAAACAACAAAAGAGAAGGTGTTGGTACCAATAACGCATGTAAGGTAACACTTCTTCAAGTAATGTCCACAAAGCAGTAGGATAAACGAACAATCCTTTTACTCTATACAAACAACATGACAACAGACAACTGCCAGTACTCAGTATAGTGCTACATGCTACTGTAACACGCACATGTACCAGAATATACCTAGATAGTGTTTTGAAGCCTGAATGTGGCAAGTGTGTGGATGTGGGATGTTTCTGTGTGTGCATTTCCATATGGAAAACATGTTTGATGTGGCAATCAGGGTACCACAGTACCTGATGCACATAACACTTTTAAACTAATGAGGTTGCCTGCACCCTGTGAGTACAGGTAGAGAGAAGGAAATCGGTAGTAATCCATATAGTGCACTTTTCAAATGTGTACCTGTCATGTATAGACAGCTACTCATGTAGGGTAATAAATAATGGGAATGGCAGGTGAGCATGTGCATGTGTGGGGGTAGCAGGGTGTGTGTAAATGCATGTGTGACAGAACAGATACATATAGCTGAATCTACATAACAGCACATGATGCACATTCCCATAGTCAATGGTAGCATGTGATGGTGTGCAGCTGGTACGCTTTGGTAAGTAGTATGGGTGCAGATAACAATTCAGGACATTCATACAGTTACTGCAGCAGGAATGCTGGGATATACACACAATCATAGTGGAACAGTGAACAGTTACCAACATGTTACTACTAATACACATCTATGTAGTCACCCTGTGCATCAGCAACGTATTTACCTTTTCCTGCACCAATGTTGTAGTATGCAGGAGGTGGCACAGTGTCATCATATGCACAGGGTGTGGGTTAGGTATGCCCAAGCCAGCCACTGGTAACACCAATTGACATGTGTGTGTATGTGTGTTTGTGAGGGGCAGCAGTACAGGGTGGACCAGTGTTGGTGCAGTGTGTGTGTGTATGTGTTTGCCCTAGGTGTTAAATTTCTGCATGTGTGTAAGCACACACAGTCCCACATAATGGCTGCCATGTACAGGGTTTTGTGGACAGCCACAGACTGCACCTGTCAGGTCATCCAGATCAGTGTCTGTGGGCACGGACATGGTACCTGTGCCTGGCAGGGGTGCTACGGACCGTATCCGGTACTAACCCAGACTGGGTACTGTCATCGGAAGCGGGGTGTGTTGACTGGACACAGTTCCCTGTTGGGACTGTCCAGAGCCACGTGCACGTGGTCTCCTGGGGCGTCCTGATGACAGCACAGACCCAGCATTGCTGGGGCTGGTGCTGGCACTTGAGGTGCGTGAGTGGGCCTGTTGTCATCTGCGGCCACTGCCAGCTGGTGCTGTTGCTGGCATACGGCCACGTCGACGTCGCAAACGCACACCATCGCCCTGGCCCATGGACATCTGGTTGTGGAGCAGCTGTTGTATGTCCCCACAACGTCTGTCAACGACATCTGTGAAGTTACGAATAGCATTCGCAACGTCACGCATGCCGTGACCCCCTCCTCCTAACAACAAATTCAAACACATGTGAGTGATGCAACCATATACCAAACTGGAGGCTAGGCTCTCTCTACTCAATACTGCCATAACCAGTCAGGTGGAGAAGGAAACCACACTCACTACACTTCCAGTCTCACATAGACCTACCACAACAGCAAAACTAACACATAATCACACAACAACATACTCGGAGGCTCAGACTACAGATCTGCCTATGCAGCAGAGACCTCCAAAGCGGACACCCAAGCAACCACTACCACAGAAACAAACACATGCAACACATATCTCACAAAGCCAATGTGCTGAACACTCACAGCCCTTAACAGTAAACAACACACCTCATACACCTGTAATAGGTGCCTCTATCATCAGGCACACTGACATCACGTTCACCAGGCTTAGCAAGGAGAGGGTCACAGTGTGCAGCCTGTCGGGCACTACGACCCGCCACATAACACAAACACTCAAGTAACTCCAAGGCAGGTACAGGTATGACTCACTCAATGTCCATGCTGGTGTGAATGACCTGACACATACCTCCCTGGACTACATGACATGAGACAGAATGGAGCTCTCTGAGCATATAGCCCATGACAGTATGACCCTGACCTTGAGTAGCATCTTACCCTCACCAAGAATGATGCCACAATATCAAGGCAAGATGATCCCTTTCAACAATTGAATGAAGTACTGGTGTCATTCACAGGTGAGCCAATGCCTGTCATCTTGGGGTGATATGCTGTACAAGCCACGATGCTTTGCTAGGGACAGCTTGCACCTGTCACCCCTGGCCTTTTTGATTTTGGCAGAGGCTCTTGCTACACCCATAGTGCCCTTATTAGGCAAGGCTCATAAGGCAAACCCACATCCATACGTATCACAAAGGATGTGGAACTAAGAGTGATGCTACTCAACACCAGAAGTCTGGACCTCAGGATACACGCACTCAAAACTCTACTTAGCATTATGGACATCGATATCTGTGCAGTAACAAAAACCTGTTTCAGGTTTCCCAGGAGCACACCAGCACTAACAAGTTATACCTGTTACCATTCTTGTCGGCCCCAACACTTGGACCAGACAACAAAGGAGGGGGTATCAATATTCATCGCAGATTCCCACACCTCCACATTGGTGGCAAAGTACCACATAGGTGTTAAGCCATTGAGTACAGAAGACGTAATTGGGGACTTGGGGAACAAACTTGATAGCAATCTGTCATTTGTCAACCACATGGCCAACGTGGATTGAAAGACATGTTATATAGCCCAGCTAATCATGAAGGGATTCACATGTACAGCAGGGGAGGTCATTGTGCCTCTTTACTCATCCATCATCAGGCCTATAATTGAGTACAATGCACCTTTTGGGATGTACCTAACCAGACACCTACAGCAACTGGTAAAGCCCAACAGTACCTCATCAAGAGGATCAAAGGGCTCAAACAGATGCCATATGCTGCCCAGTTAAAAAAAATCCAGCTGGACTCAGTGGCATACTGCCTGTTCAGAGGCAATCTGTGCCTGCCATATACAGCCATGTCCAACCCAGAAGTAATGAACATGCTGCACCTCAGGAAATCAAAGTCCCATACAGCCACACGCTCAGGAGACCTGAACCTTAGCACTGACATAAATAGGACATGCTGGAGGGGCATATTCCTAACCCAGAGGCTCCCTTCACTCTGTAATAAACTCACTGTACAGGTTAGGCAGAGTCCCTCATTGACTCTTTTCCATAGGAATCTGGATGAGTGGATGGAGATCATAGTTGTACCCCGGGTATCACTTTTACGTCACTGTTAGACAGAGGCACAGCATACTAACCTCGGAAAAGGGCATAGCAGCATAAATTTTAATTGGGTGGCAAAAGACAAACACATTCCACTAGGCTTATCAATGCCCTAGGGCAAATAGCCTAGTATGAACCTATGAACCTATGTGTACTGCTATAGTACTTCTGCCATATGTTGCATGTGTGTGTGTTGTGGGGGATGCACAGGTAATGGCCAGATATTTCTGCACAGGCAACACGTCTGAAACACTCTGGGTGTTCATCCCTACATACTGTATGTGTGTTGCCATCCAACCCTGTGATGTGGACACACATTACTCAGCCTGGATATACATATCCCAACAACACCACAAGCACAGTACACTACCTTGCTATGTATGCATGTAATTACACAGTTATTCACTAGTTAGGACTGTGATGCTATCTATGCAGCCCACTGGGCCAGTGGAAGCCACAACACACACTGCTGGCCCCTTTACAAAAGCTTACCACAGACATCCCACATAGTGCATGTACTGTGCACACACATATCTAACCCAGACCGTATGCACACCACTTATTTATCCTGTCCAGTGGACTACAGATACAGGCACATTGTATAACAATAGCAGGAGGCTACTGCAGCACAGGGCAGATTCACATGAAGGCAAGGCATCTGTGGTCAGCAGTGTTAAGATGCTTCACATTCACCACATGCACAGATATTGGCAACATTGTTGCAGACAGTTTAGGTGCAGGTACCCCCCCCCATTCTCCTACACAAGTGGAATTAGTTATCACAGATGACTGTAACCTCCCTATCATCTCACATGTCCAGGTGAGGGCCACCCTCAACATTGCAGAACACATAGCATCACTGTTACAAAATGGTATCCCTGGATGTGTGATACGTTCACCCCTAGAGGACATAGCACTACATTACAGACTGATATTAATCCCTGGCCATACTACAGGATATGTACCTGAACAGTGCCATACATACACAGTGGTCCCACACCAATGAGGAGGAACCTCTACTGACCATGGGAACTACTGCATCATATGCATAACTGGCCTTGTGTTCTAAGCTATGGAAGTTTTAAGTATGGACAACATGTACAGCAATATTACATATGTATATATTTCAGGACTATGTACACACAACCTAGCTCATGGACATACCTATAGATAGTGAACTATGATACATTTGGAGGTGTCACAGTAAACGCAGTATTAACCTGCTACTTTGCATTACCTGTGTTTGTGGCAGCTGTTGCTGTGTCAGTGGTGCTGCTTGCTGCTTGCTGTTTGCTGCTGCTGCTGCTGCTGGTTTTGCTGCTGGCTGTCTTTATTTCTGTTTTGTTCTCTCTGTCTCTCTCTCTCTTTCTCTGTCGGTTTTGTGCAATGAATGTATTGCATGTGTGGAGTGTGGGTATTGGATGCTTTTGTAGGTATCTGCATAGGTCCATGTGATGGCCTCTGCACCAATTGTAAGGCAGCATTTGCTAATTGCATGCAGCCAGTTGTCTACTGATTGCATGTCTCACTGTGATTTCAGGACATTGCTATAAAAGGGTATGTGAGATAGGCATTGCCCTTTCAGATTGTAAGGGCGTGGACCATGCTGGTATGCTGTTGACAGTGTTCTGTGAGTGTGAAGGTTAGTACGTCTCTCATGCTTCATGCTGTGTTGTAAATTCAGGTTGCTGCATTTCCCTCACCTTTTCCCTGTAGTGAGTGTGTATGCATACTGACACCTACAACTATATTTCATATGTATTGCTATATATATATATATATATATATATATATATATATATATATATATATATATATATATATATATGTGTACATATACATACTGTCATATATGTACATTAGCTGACATTATTGGGTACAAGCTAACAATTAGCAGGGCTGTTTCTGTTAACACTACACTAGTATGGGAATCCAGTAATTGGGACAGTAAAAGTCTGCCTGACATGCTTTGGGTAGTACACATACTATATTGCCTTTATCTTCATTCCTACTATTACATGCTCCACTTATTTTAGCACTATATTCCTGTATGAGAGTCATGGCTTACTGGTAGGTCATACAGACTAGTGTTACAATGGTCTTGTGGTAGGGCCTACTAGTATGCTTATATTTTGCTTTCAAATTGAGTACAAGGCCTATCAATCAAAGTGCTGGAGGCACCTTTAAGCAGTTAAGGGGTTAGTAGGTCTCACAGGAGTCAGGCTGTGTTGCAGATCCTGGTTGCTGCATTTATCTTCACTGTTTCCTGTAGTGAGTGTGTATGGATACTGACACCTACCACTATATTTCATATGTATTAATATATGTATATATATATATATATATATATATATATATATATATATATATATGTATGTATGTGTACATATACATACCTTCATATATGTACATTACCTTGCATTATTATCTACAAGCTAACAATTAGCAGGGCTGTTTCCGTGAACACTAAACTAGTATGGGAATCCAGTAATTCAGGCATTAAAAATCTACCTGACATGCTTTGGGTAGTACACATCCTATTTTGCCTTTATATTGATTCTTACTATTACATGTTATATATATTTTAGCACTATGTTCTTGTATGAGAGTCATGGCTTAGTGGTTGGTCATACAGACTAGTGTTACCAGGGTCCTGGGTTCGAGACTGACAATAGGAATTTATTTTTCTTTCAAACTGAGTATAGGACCTGTCAATCAGAGTGTTGAAGGCACCTTTATGCAGTTAAAAGGGTTATTAGGTTTCACAGGGGCCAGGCTGTGTTGTAGATTGTGGTTACAGCATTTATTTTCACTGTTTCCTGTAGTGAGTGTGTGTGAATACTGACACCTACCACTATATTTCACATGTATTAATATATATTTATATATATATATATATATATATATATATATATATATATATATATGTGTGTGTGTGTACATATAATACTTTCATATATGTACATTACCTTACATTATTATGTACAAGCTAACAATTAGCAGGGCTGTTTCCGTGAACACTAAACTAGAATGGGAATCCAGTAATTCAGGCATTAAAAATCTACCTGACATGCTTTGGGTAGTACACATCCTATATTGCCTTTATATTGCTTCCTACTATTACATGTTATATATATTTTAGCACTATGTTCTTGTATGAGAGTCATGGCTTAGTGGTAGGTCATACAGACTTGTGTTACCAAGGTCCTGGGTTCAAGACTGACAGTGGATATTTATTTTTCTTTCGAAATGAGTACAGGACCTGTCAATCAAAAGTGCCAAAGGCACTTTTAAGCATTTAAAACCAGGTCTGCTCGTTTGCGGAGCTCACGCATGCTTACTGGCATTGAGCTCCAGACACAAGCGCACACCCGCGCTATTTTCTTTGAAAGAAAAGAAAAAGGGGTGACAGGAAAGTGGTGAAAAGGGGGTCACAAAGAGGATCAGACAGTAGGGAAACAAGCTTGGAATTTGCAGGAAGGATGTAGGTGAGGCCCATAGCTGCCCATGTCTTTCTCAGCAACAGCTGTGCATTTGTATGCAATTTGGTGTGAAATTTGGAACCTTCCACCCCTGAGAGAGGTGTCAGGACAACATTAATACCTGTTGTACAGCCAATTGTAATTAACAGTTTCAATGTCCAGCGGACATGTGTGCAACATGGACAGCTATGTATGGGGCGTAATTTTTTTGTGGGTACAGAGTGCCTTTTTTTTTTGTTTTTTTATCAGGTGAGAGTGGTATGTCAGGTGAGGTAGTCGGTATAGCTGGGGAGGTAGGTTGGGTAGGTTAACAGACAAGACAGACAAGACGCATACAGGGGCAGTGTATGACACATGTGGGGGGGTTACACAATTGACTGGGACGGAGGTTGGGATATCCAAGACACATGAGCCCACAGATGGCAACAGTGGAACTGATATCCCCACCCATAGGCAGTTGCCACTGTTCCTTCACAGCCCAGGATGGGGCTGTGCTGGGGGCTGTGCAGGCAGGACAATGGGCAAGCCCGTAAGCTTTGCCACCCAGGCCTCAAGCTGGCGTAGGGGCCCAAGAACAGAGTGTTAGATCTCCCTTCGCACCACAGACCGGACACCTTGGAGGGTGAGTGGACGTGCTCCTCTGGCCACGCTTGCAGAGGGGGGACGGGCCCCATCCCCTGCAGCGCTTCCATCTGAAGGTGGCACAGGGCCACCGGAGGATGGTCCGGCCTGGGCACTAGTGCCAGGTGCAGTCGCCAGCTGAGGTGGGAGAGGTGGGTCCGCTGGGACCTGCCTTCCCAAGCGTTCTAGGTTTGTGTGTATGTTATGTTAGTTTGGGTTAGTGGCATATTATTCCATTCAAATTAGTTGTAACAGCATGCGTTGGTATTCCCATTAAACAAACACCCAGATATTAACACCACTGAACAACGGGCATATCAATATCACATGCATTATTTGAACGGAAATACACAATCAAACAACATGCAGGGTTGATTAATGGCAACAGGCCATAAGGTTTGTAGGTTTGCAGGTATGACCAGGGCACATGCAACAACAGACATGCATATATTTTTGAAACAGGACAAATGTCCATGGTTAATGAAATGTTCACATACCAATATTTGGTGTTTTTTTTAATTTGCAATTATAGGGTGGGGTGGAGAAAGAAAATTATGACACATTCATAAATTATACATTGATATACATTTGTAATAGAAACACAATTAACTTGTGGGTGATAGTTTCCAAATGATTTTTACTTGACTGTCATGCTAGACCTGTTACAGATACATCACTATCCTAGTTATTTTGAATTTGATCAGATACATCATCCTGCTACACTTTGATGACAGGGCAGGGGACAACTATGGATGTTTAGTATGTCAGACAATCATTCATTCTATCTGCAAATTGCTGACTGTGATCACCATATACAGATTTTGGCCTGAACATTCAAGAGTCAGACACACTGAAATCAGTTTGGGATGTTAAGTTTTAATTCCCACATGCATTTAGTTCTGTAGAACCACACTGAAACTTATATATTCAGGTGTTATTACTACTTTATTCATTGATACATGACCCTTTCTGTCACTCTCACACATCCTGCAATTTCACAGTTCAGGTTGGTACTTCTAGGCTTTGTTCACATATTAGACCTGTGGGGATTCCAACACTTTCCAGCAGCCTCACTTCTGTCATGATTCAGCATTTCAACAGGGGATATATCTCACATGTGATTACTTCATATTCTGAAGGTGTACTCTTGAGACTACTGCAGGTTATACTACATTTAATTAATGGTGGGACATCTGTATTACAGCACTATTTATTTCTATCACTTATATTTCCAATTTCACTTGCATACTGATGAACTTGTTGCAGCCATACCTGCAGACTTTTACTTGCTGCTTGCACATTCTATTACTTTTAAGCAATATACTGCAGTGTTCTGCTACATGCTACACTATAATATTTATTTACAAGTACTAGGTGGGGTTACTAACCTGCATGGTGGCGCAGCTGCACCAGTCTGTGGTCATGTGTCTCTCGATTCATAGACCGGACACCTGCAGCTGTAATACAAAACAAGTAATATTGGGATACACATCTCCATGGTATCAGCTAGTTGAATTCCTTACATACACAGGTAAAATGTAACTTACTCAGTAGTGGGGCGTTGGGCATATCCCGGGCCTCCTGGATCCATTGGGTCAACTGGTCTTGCTTACGTCGCTTCAGGTCCGCATGGTGGTGACGGACCTGCTCACCAGTGCGTGGAATCCCAGTAGCACTAGTAAGATCATGAGCCAACTGGTCCCATGCCTCCGCCCTGTACCCTCCCCATGAGACCTGGCCCTGCATGAGTTGGGCCTCATGATGGTGAACTAGGAACCAGACCATGTATCTGGACTCCTCAATGCCCCACCGCTGTGCTCGAAAGCAACGTCCCTCCCCTACTCCACTCATTCTGCCTGCAGGTGTATTCTACAATCATTTATGCTGTGTATTCCCGCCTATGGGACTTATATATGCCGATTTTCCCGCACATTTCTATGATTGGCCAGTTTAGAATTGTATCTACTTCACAGAAACTGCTTTATCATGCTCCATTTTGGATTACATCCTATATATATGCTATTTCTGCATTTCTAAGTACTGCTGTCATGGCTTAGTGGTTTAGTACCTTGACTCTAGTGCATGGTATCCTGGGTTCGAATCTGACCACTGAATTTTAATTTTTATGACTGTCTGAAAATGACTTCAGGACCTGTCAATCAAACATGCCAAAAGCACTTTTAAGCACTTAAAACCAGGTCTGGGCTCGTTTGCGCGGAGCTCACGCATGCGCACCGCCGGTTAGCTTGTGGGCGCGTCGCAAACGATGTGTGCTGGGTTACACCTTAATTGGCTAGTAACACACATGTTAAACTAAGCACAGCTAGTTGCACACAGTTTGAGCCTGTTAAACCAGTGCTTAGCTCTGAGCAAGCAATTTGCAGTTTGTGAAACACTACTTAGCTACGGGCACTCTGTCTCACTGCAGTTTAGCTATCAGTACATTTCTAACAATTTTTATTCTTGTATTACTTGGAAATATATGCTCCATTTCATTCCATTTTACAAAAGGAAATACTTTTACATTTGTACAATACTGTCAGGGGCCTTTTTAGTGCTTATTTACCAAAAAAAAAAAAGGGTGTTGTGTGGGCTCGAACCTTGCCTGCCTGCTCTCAAGCCGACAACTCTACCGCTGTGCTATGACTTCTTGGGTTACTTTGCATATTTAGTTCTTATATCCTTTTCCACTGATTGCTAACTGCAGTTGTGCTAGTAGCACACTGTTCACTCTTTACATTGCTGGTCTGTGGGGGCATGTGTTGTGTAGTGTGTTTATTCACATTTCCATGGCCTTTCTCGTGGCTGTTTACTTTCAGCCATTATAGACTTCAGGGGGCGTGTCAGCTTGCAGGGCTTAGCCAACGGACATGCTCCCTACTGTCTTACACGGTCCGTGTAAGAGTTACAGTGTGATTCAGCATGCCTCATGCACCTCATGCATATGCATGACATGCTGACATCACACCGTTTAACTGCAGCCTCCGTGTAAGAGTTATAACTCATACACGGAGGCTTCCTGAATCTGGCCCGTAGTTCTACAAAATAGTTTAGAGAAAAAGACAAACAATGTAAAACAATAAAATATATGAAATAAAACAAGAAAAAAAATCATAAACCATGACAACTGAAAGTTAAGTGGCCTTGAAAAGCAATGCTTGTTTTAATTTTACATGATATCTTGAAAGTTTATCAGAGCCTATACATCTAGTACAATCTAATGTAAGCAGTTAATTATGTGAACTTGTAAGTGTGCATTTGCATATCATACATTCAGTACATTTGTTGAAACTTAGTAAGTTAGACATTGAGTAAATTGATGTCATAATAGTAAAATTTGTAGTATGTGAAATGATGCTACAATGTGTTTGGTAAGAAAAAAGGTCTAATACAGAAAATTAAGAAGTGGGAAAGGAAATGAGAGAGTGAAAGAAGTGAAGTGATGAAATGTTGAGGTTCCTTCTGTGTCCTAAAGTGCACATTTTGCGGAAATCAATGATTATTTTTACTTGATCTGCATTAGGTACATTATCTGTTTGTCTAGTCTACTGTTTTACAAAAAAGAAAAACTTCACTTTTCTCTGCTTTAGTCTGTATAAACAAGGTATAACCTACAAAGTGCCTTTAGTATCACCAAAGGGTTTGCTATATGTTAAATCTGTTTTTTCTAAATGTACAGTGCTTTACCTAAAGTATAACTATTATATTACTTAACAATTTTGCCTAGGCACTTCTAGGTCAGTAGCACCTTCACAAATCTACTTAGTACTCAGTCTCCTCCATTACTGCATACCAGCTTATCCATTTCCACCTGTCCCCCAAATTAGTCCATTACTTTTATACTAAAAATGTGGACCTACCGCACTACTTAATGTCTCCATTTATTCTTTGTCCTTTTTTCTCCATTTCATTGACACTGCTCTCCTCTTCCTGCTCACCCCACTTCATGCCTTCTCACTGTTGTAGAAATAAATATATATTTTCAGACTAAATCACCTGTAGCAGCCCTGTATATTACTCTGTTCATCTGCTAACCTGTTAGTCTCATCATTTTTACATTTCTGTTAGCCTTTAACACACTGTAACCTGACTTTGCAGGCATTGTCAACATGTTGTTTCTTTTTTAATGTGTGGTCACAAGGAATTATCTATCTTTGGCCCACTTAAAAATCAACAGAACTCTATGTGGTATGACCACTGATATTCAGGATAGATGCAGGAACAGTTACAGTGCCGTCAGAGTCCTAACACCCCTCACTGCCTCTAATTACTTCACTAGGCATGTAGAAAAGTTGTTCTCATACTCCCAACACATCTCTCCTCACTCACACTGGACTGGAACAAAACTACCCTAAGTGTAGAACTCTAAATATTGAAACTTGCTATCATTAAAATACTGACTACTTGATCTTTTTATTTAACTGCCCCAAAAAATATTAAACCAGTCAAACCCAGTCTGACTGGTGCAGTGAAATAACCTATGCCATTGTTGCTGTGACAGCAGGCCTCTTCAACCCACAGAATCATCAAGCCTCCCCTAGATACCAGGCAGACATTTTGCCAGCCTCACACAGAATAGCATGTTGTACTGTACAGAAGTGATTGATTTACACCCATCAACTCTACTCCCCTCACTCAGACATTTAAAATAACTAAGGCTTGGTTTAGTGCATTTCTGTTTTACAAGGGATATTCAGTCAGATCTATTTATTAACTATTAAACTTGTGCATTTTGCTTGATTCCACATAATATCAATGCTAAATAGTTAATGTTGTAAGCACAATATTTCTTCAGGCCTGTATGGGTATCCCCTGAAACAGGTTGGAGTCTTCCCAAGAGAATTTGAAAAATACTAACTTAGGTTGCAACTCTGCTCACTCATTATTTACCCTTTTCAAAGTGCTTTTCAGTAGCAGAAACATAAAAACATTCAGCAGAAAGTTAGTGCTGAAAACTTCTAAAACTGAGAAAATACTAGCATATATATGCAAACATGTACATGTGCAGAAGACAGACAGACAGACAGAGACAGAGAGAGAGACGGAGAGAGGGACAGATTTGCATGTAGCTATATTGTGTCTGAAAAGGGTCCCTGAACTTCACCACTCCACTTACTTTCTACAAAATAAGTAAATATATGCATACAGATCCACACGTGGGAAATGCACAATGTGGCGAACAGTGAGTGCTAGATCTCTTTACCCCAATCTCCACTCTTCTAATGCAAACAAGCTTAACAAGTCTAGTCTGCAAAGCTATGGAGAGGATCATAATGGAGCTCATAAACAATGATATAGGGGACTTGTAGACATTGGACCCGACCCAGTTTGGCTTCGTCAAGGGAGATCATGCCTTTTGAACTTGGTCGACCTCTTCGAAACAGTCACCAAGGCCATTGATGAGGGAAAGGCAGTCCATACAGTCTACCTTGACCTTGCAAAGGCTTTCGACACAATACCCCACTCGGGTATTGTAGAAAAACTTACCAGCTTAAATGTAAACCCATATGTCACAAGATGGGTTGCAAACTGGCTTAAGGACAGAACCCACAGGGTTAGAGTTGCTGGCGCTATGTCAGACTCCAAGCCAGTCACAAGTGGTGTCCCACAGGGCTCGGTCCTTGGCCCCCTATTGTTCGGCATCTACTTCTCAGAAGTACAGGCCAACATGGGAGGACTTTGGCTGACAAAGTTTGCAGATGACTGCAAATTGGGCCATAGTGGAAAGTGCATCGGACACGGATATCCTTCAGAAGGGACTCACGGAAACAGATAGCTGGTGCCAGAGCCATGGCCTGAAGTTAAACACCAAAAATGTATAGTCATACCCTTCGGGAAAAACAAGGTAACCCCAAGCTACCATATAGGTGGCAATCCACTAAGCACAGAAGAGGTTATCAGGGACCTGGGGACCCAGGTTGACAGTGGCCTTTCTTTTGACACTCACGTTGCTAAAGTGGTTAGAAAGACCTTCTACATTGCCCACCTGATCATGAAGGGATTCACATCCAGATCTAGTGAGGTCATTGTTCCCCTGTACTCTTCACTTATCAGACCAATGATCGAGTACAATGCCCCATTCGGGATGTATCTCACCCGACATCTGCAGCAATTGGAGAGACCCCAAAAGTTCCTCACCAAAAGGATAAAGGGACTCCAAAATCTGTCATATGCTGCCAGATTGAAGAAACTCCAGCTCTATTCAGTCGCATACCGTCTGCTCAGAGGTGACATGTGCCTGACATACAAGGCCATGTCCAACCCAGAATTAATGGACATGCTCCACCTCAAAAAATCCAAATCCACCAAAACCACTAGAGCAAGCGACTTAAACCTTAGCATGGATATAAATAGGACGTGCTGGAGGGATAGATTTATCACTCAAGACTCCCTATGCTGTGGAATAAAATCCTGGTCCATGTGAGGCAGAGCACCTCGCTGGCTCTGTTCAAGAGAAATCTTGACCTGTGGATGGGAAATCGTAGGTTTACCCCGGGAATCATCTCTGTGTCACTGCTGGACAGAGGCACAACAAACTAATGGGCACAGTATTTTTTCATATAAGGGGTGGCGTAAGCCACAAAAATTTGGGCTAGGCTTATAAATGCCTTAGGGCAGATAGCCTAGTATAAACCTATGAACCTATGAACCTAAACGTCCTAGAATGATTTTAAATACATTGCCTTGAATGTGAGACTGCAGTTGTGTTAGTCATCGTTTCCCTCCAGCAGTTCTGCAGGCATGGAGTTAGTATATTTATGTAAGGGGTGGGGCTGATGCCCTCAATGGGAGTGGCTTGCAGGAGGCCTTATCACCTGGCAAAAATTATTTGTAATTCTTGTCACCCACAGTTTTATTTGGTTTGTTTTTCATTGTGCCTGACTTGTTCGGAATTCCATCCTGAGGTTATGCTTTGGGCTCTTGTACTGGACTCCATACATATATTCATACGTTATGAATGGCACTGAAACCAGGCTGACGATTGCTTACCGTTTTCTTCTTACCTTTTCACTCACTACATCTTTCACAGAGTAGAGCTTCCAGGGTTACGTGTTGGCACAGGTGTCTTCACTTTTATTATTGTTCAAATCTGTTTCATAGTGTGAACATATTCTCCAAAACTGACTTCCTGTGAACATTGTAAAAGTGGCAGACCTTGACCCTCCAAAATGGGAGAATTCCCATATGGAGTGTCTTTTTTACTTATAACTAAAAGAGCCTACTGCTGTTAAACAATTGTGGAGTAAGGTACTCGGTCACAACAATACTTATGAAAAGCTTTTCCTTCTAGAGCATAATCTCATTCTGCTCCTAAAGATCCCCCCAGCTCTAGAACAGGTTCTAGAACAGGCAGTAACTTACTGCATGAATTGCAAATAACCAGTCTATAGCAAATTCTTGTATCATCCTATTTGTACGTGAAACCCGCAAATCGTGTACAATGTATTATAATAAGTAGTTTAAGTAACTGTACTGCACTCCTGCAAGACTCTCTGCTTAACATTGACTGTCATTAATTTTATCACTGCGAGACACATCACTTTCTTACTTTTCAGTCACTATGCCCTATACTTTGCTACCCTCAGGACAGAGACACATCTCTTACTTTTCAGTCACTACGCCCTATACTTTGCTACCCTCAGGACAGAAACTTGCAGAATTAATGTATAGGCTGAGAGATTCTTCCTGCTCTACCTGGGAAAGGAGAGGTTGCAAGAATAAGGACATATTTTTTTTATTTCCTTAATTTATTTATTGCCATTTTTGACTGTGATAGACCAACTAAACTCAAGAGCCAGTTTCCAGCAGAGGGCTAGGGACAACCTACATTATATGTGAGAAAATATGTATTTCTTTTCTAAAACATGCCTAACAAAATATATAAAATAAGAATAAAAAACAAAGATGAAATTAAAGTAAAAATCTAAATTAAACTCATGTGTATACATTTAGATATGCCTTTACGTTATCACTTCCTTAGGAGAAAAACGGGAGTTTGGAAGTTATTGTATATGAGTATGAATTGATTTGTGATGTAACTATTGATCATACGTGGTAATGGTCTAAAACATGTATTTAGTAAGTTAAAGATTATAACAAAGTAGTAATAACAGTTTAGAAGAAAAGAACTTGGTAATTAGTCCTGTTAGTTTACTGGAGTAAGGAAGACTATTTGCACAAGCAAGTCCAAGAGGGTGTGAGATGATTTTTTAACTTTATTTTGAAGGTTTTAATATTAGGTTCTAATCATATATCAGGTGGAATTAAATTCCATATGTTGGCTTCTTTCACTGAGAAAGGTGAGTCGCTGTAGTGGTTGTTGGATGTTGTGGTACATAGAAAATTCTGATTGAGAAATTGAAGATTTACAGTTGGTTGATGTTTTTGTTTCAGGTGGCTCACTATAGAGACATTTCTGAATCACTAGAACCTATGCAAAAAAAGATACTGTGGCACCACCAAGCTACATAAGTAGTCAGAGCTGGATCCACCACTAGCTGACCCGCAAAGTTGCCTAGGTCCCATGTTGGCTGTGGGGCCCTGAAATCTCCTCTAAGTAAAAAGTAAAACCCAATTTGCCCCATTAAAAACTCTATGGTAATGAACTGGGGGGGGGGGGGGGTGCTCTAGTTAAGGACCCAGTCTAGTTAAGTGACATTGCTCAGAATCAAACCTTGATCATTGTCAATAAGTGTGATAAATCTGCACACCAACTATCAGGTCTACTTTAATTTTATTTATTTTTTATTTTGTAGATTATGGAGGATTATAGACTGTCAATGTCAGTCACAGAGTTTCATAGTTGTGTTATTTAGTGTCAGTGATGCAACAGGTAGCATACTTGCTTTTGCTTCAGAAGGCTGTGGGTTCTCTTCCTACACCAGGTATATTGATTGCTGGCACACATCAATTTATTTTTTTATGTAATATAGGCAATTTATTCTTCAAGGGCAGTAGACGCTGAATTTGTAGATAAAGCACTGAAATGTTGTTTGCCAACAGCAACCTCTTTAATAGTTATAGTTATATTTAATATGGAATTATTTAGATGACTTTTACTTCTGCAGAGATTGTGCATATTGACTAATATTGGTGGATTTTAATGACAGCAGCTTAAGGGAGTTTATGGTAGAAATGTTCTGAAATGTTTTTTTTTTTTCATTGTTTTGGATATTTTGTTTCACCGCTTACTGGAAAATGTTAAAAACTGAAAATTCAAAGCAAACCTTAACAAATGGTGATGTATTAAACAAGGAACACAATTTAATACAGTCAGGAAGCTGTAGTAAAGAGCACATGCATTTATGCACTGTCCTAAAAATGTGTGCAGGGAGGCCATGGATAAAAACAACTCAAAGGTACACTTAATCCACCACCTGCCAAATACATTTTCTGTGACTATGGGTTTCAGTGCAGTTTCTCTAAATGTAAGTTTCAAGGGCAAATGTTTACTGTTGCTCATGCTAAGTATGTTTTCATTGTGGGACTGTATTGTTTTGTTTAGCAAATGGCTATTAATGTCTGTTCTATAAAATTAGAATTAAGTTTTAAATTAAATCCTAATATCTATAGTCATTGTAGACATAAAAAATAAAATAGTATGCACACTGACAGGTTTGAATAGTGTTTATGGTAACTGGGGAGAGAGCTAAATAATGGGACACTATAATGGCTGTGTTGGGTCCAGGCTGAGGGAGGGAGGGTCTGGCTACTGGGGTAGGTGGGATCCTGGTGTATTACTCTGCCTAGGGCCACATTTGACCATGATCCAGCTCTGAAAATAGTTTTTCCTCATAACCAGCCCCAGGAATTCACAAACAAATGAGCAGATTTGATAGTCATGGTATAAATATCTCACTGCCTTTTGCCAAAGGTGTGGTCAAGCATATGCTATATGTACCACAGTGTAGACGTTTTAGAATAATTTGTATATTCTTTGCAATAAGATATGTCTTTTTTTTTAATTAAAAAAAACGAAACATTTACAGTAATTTTATTTTATTAAGTTATGTAATTTGTTAAAAAGCTTTTGTTATAGTGCCGGGTGGCTGAATTGCATTTTCAGTTAAACCTGACATTTCAGGATTTTCTTTCACTACAGAGGATGTATACTATCTAAAATATGTACTGTCTGGGGTAAGGGGGGATGCAGTCAGTGGTCGTGGTGCTACAGGCTGGAAACTGGTTTACAGGTTTAAAAGGCCTGGCCATACCTCTCTGCCTCCACCACTGATTGTGCCATAGATGACCCAATTATCATAACAGGGGAATGTAGAGTGGAAAGCAGCTATTGAGGTCATACTTTTTAACTCTGTTCCCCTACTCTAAACAATTCTATAACTCATACTTGGAAATTACAAACCTTCATTTTAAGGAAATCACCAGAAAAGAAGTCTATGAGTTGTTAAGAAAGTTACCAAAATAATAAGAAGCCCTGTTTCAGATAGGATAAGAGCTTGTTTTTTTTTTTTTTTTCAAATCCCTTCTAGATTTTCTCATTATAAACCTTCCTCTTTTGCAAAGTACTCCACTGTCAAATCAAAAAGAAACAAATTACATTCAGTATTGTCATAATTACCTTACCTTATCTTTCCGGTACACTTTCGAGGCAAAATTCTTTGAAATGTCTTGAAACATTTATCCTTTCGTCTGCAGCATGGCTTTAGACTATGTAGAAACACAATAACTGGTTAATAGATGACAAGACACTTCATCTTGATGAGCAAAGGAAGTGGTTTTCTAGACCCTAACAGGAGCTATCACCATCACTCTGACTGTTTCTCACTCTGCTACTTAAAAACCTTAATTGCCAAAATACTGAACATCCTGTAGAGTTCATTGATTTTGTCTGGCAGACATGTCAATATAATGAGTAGACAGTCATTTTGTCCATCCTAACCAACTTACTCTGGTATCACACAAGGCTGTTTGTTAGCACCATTACTGTCACCCTTGTGCATAAATCAGCTCACTACTTACAATTATGTGTACTGCCCTGTATGTTGACAATTGTCATTTGGTATTGCTTTGCTTCCAGTACAACCATCGAGCCGAAATTTCAGTTACCTCACTACATCATCTACTGATACTGGTCAAAAGCACCTGATAATTAGATTAAATCAAAACAGCATTTTTAATTTTTACCTCCCCTTTATAATTAGTAAAGTTTTCCTAAAACTGAATATTCTAAATAGTTCAGGAGAATGCCCAGTCTTTCAGGTACTTGGGTATCTGGTTAGTCCCTGCTCTTATAGGGGCTCACATGTCCAATTGTCTGGAACCCAAAGCTATAAGCAAATGAGGCTTTGCTGGAAATAATAAGCATATTATGTCCAGAAGTTAAAATATCTATTTTCAATATAGTCATTATTCCACATTTAGCATATGGTCTTCTCTTCCCTGCTCTGTCCTCTAAGCAGAACCTGTATGGTCTGTAGTTACCAATGTGTTGGACCTGCTGCATTATGATCTTGACAACCAAGGTTTGAGTATAGGTACATCACATTTCAGATGGACAATTAGCTGCCTGTCAGAGAGATGGCATATCTCCTACTCTGCAAATTGCAATTTATACTATACTTTGTTACAGCTCTCCTCCTCTACCAAGGAGATAAAATGTTAGAAAAAAGCATTATCATATCATATGAGGTTTGACATACCTGTGGAAGCATGGAGGTGTTTAGGTAAAATGGCAGTGGAGTTTTTAACTAGATTGTTTAATGAAATCTTGGAAAGTGAGAGGATGCCTGAGGAATGGAGAAAAAGTGTTTTGGTACCGATTTTTTTAAAAATAAGGGTAATTTGCAGTGCTGTAGTAACTACAGAGGGATTAAATTGATCAGTCACAGCATGAAGTTATGGGAAAGAGTAGTGGAAACTAGGTTAAGTAGGGAGGTGATGATTAGTGATCAGCCGTATGGTTTCATGCCCGGAATGAGCACTACAAATGCGATGTTTGCTCTGAGAGTGTTTATGAAGTACAGAGAAGGTCAGAAGGAGTTGCATTGTGTCTTTGTGGATTTAGAGAAAGCATATGACAGGGTGCCTAGAGAGGAGTTGTGGTTTTGTATGAGGAAGTCGGGAGTGTTAGAGAGGTATGTAAGAGTGGTACAGGATATGTATGAGGGTAGTGTGACAGCTGTCAGGTCTGTGGTGGGAGTGACGGATGCGTTTAAGTTGAAGGTGGGATTACATCAAGGATCAGCTCTGAGCCCTTTCTTATTTGCAATGGTGATGGACAGGTTGACAGACGAGATCAGTCCCTGTGAACTATGATTGCAGATTACATTGTGATCTGTAGTGAGAGTAGGGAACCAGTGGAAGAGACCCTGGAGAGGTGGAGATATGCTCTAGAGAGAAGTGGAATGAAGGTCAGCAGGACTAAGACAGAATATATGTGTGTGAATGAGAGGGAGGATAGAGAAATGGTGAGGATGCAGGAAGTAGAGGTGGCGAAGGTGGATGAGTTTAAATACTTGGGATCAACAGTTAAGAGTAATGGTGAATGTGGAAGAGAGGTTGAGAATAGTACAGGCAGGATGTAGTGGGTGGAGAAGAGTGTCAGGAGTGATTTGTGACAGGCGAGTACCAGTAAGAATGAAAGGGAAGGTCTACAAGAGGGTAGTGAGACCAGCTATGTTATATGGGTTGGAGACAGTGGCACTGACAAAAAGGCAGGAGTCAGAGCTTGATGTGGCAGAGGTGAAAATGTTAAGATTTGCACTGGGTGTGACGAGTATGGACAGGATTAGGAATAAGTATATTAGAGGGTCAGCCCAGGTTGGATGGTTTGGAGACAAAGCCAGAGAGGCAAGATTACATTAGTTTGGACATGCACTGAGGAGGGATGCAGAGTATATTGGGAAAAAGATGCTAAGGATGAAGCTTCCAGGTAACAGGAAAAGAGGAAGGCCTAAGATAAGGTTTATGGATGTGGTGAGAGAGGACATGCAGGTGGTTGGTGTGACAAAGATGCAGAGGACAGGAAGAAATGGAAACAGCTGATCTGCTGTGGCGACCCCTAACGGGAGCAGCCGAAAGAAAAAGATATCATATGAGGTTTAGTGAAAATGGGACAATTAAGTTCATCTGGCCCAGAACAAATGCCACCTGGGATGATAAGTCCTTTTCTGTAGTGCACAACACATTTGGGATTTCTTTTCCCCTGATAAGAACTGCAGACAACCTAACAGTTTTTTAGATCTGTCAAAGATTTGGGTGACCTCAGATTAAGACCCATACCCCACTGAGATGATAGCTCAGACTCTGTCTTTCCCCTTTGTAACACATCTGTCTGAAATGATGTTACAGCAGGGGCCATGGGGAATTGAATGGCTCTCACATCTCTGTAGGTTCTTCTCTAATGCCACACTTTCTTTGTAGGTCTGCAACCTCTATCCCTCTCTGTTCAGTTTTCTATTGGCTGCCACCATCTACCCCAGAACTTTAAACTACTATCACTGCCTATTCTATGATTGCAGTAAATGTCTATTACCTTTAACCATTATTTATTTATTACAATATGTTGACTGACTTCCTCCTATTGTACATACCCTTTTATGAAAGAGTCCCAGGGAGAAAAGGCCCACAGTTAAATTGTTACAGAGCAGTAATATAATGAAATTACAAGTTACAAGTAGACATGCAAAATAATAATGTGGTAGTTAAACAGTAGTGCATAAACAATAGCAGTACATATATATGTATATGGGTCTACTACTGATGATCTAACTTTTAAAACATCAACTTTCATATGGCCGAGACCATATGATCGACATTTCAAAAGTTCAAACACCTGAAAAGAAAAATAAAACAAAACAAAAAAAAATTCTGGATATTTTTGCAGGGGAGCAAGCCCCCTTGTGCCCCACACCCCCTGCTATTTAAATATATCAACTCCAAGATCACACTACAGCGAGGAAAAGGGAAATTTTCCCATTTTGCATTGTACAAGATCTCTGTACAAAGCATTTGAGGTTTTAAATTCGATAATATGGTCTCGGCCATATGAAAGTCAAAGTTTTAAGATTTTGATCCTCTGTAGGGGACATATATATATATATATATATATATATATATATATATATATATATATATATATATTTTATTAAAGTAGGCATCAGTTTGCTTTTCACAACGGATGATGTAAAGAAATTTATAAGAGGGTACTAAAGAAAGGGTTAAGGACCTAGAAACTTTGAGGTTAGTTTATTAAATGATAGCTCCTAATTACTTAACCTTTCCCTTACACCTTCCATTAACAATTTTGTTTTCAGCATTTCATATAAATCCCTTGATGTTACAGCTTTTTTGCCAGGGAGGATCTGCTAGTCACTACTTTTACACTGATGGCACACAATGCATGAATTCTTTGTCAGTTTTCATTTTGTTTAGCATACTTTGCCACTTGTAGCTGTAATATTATGTAGCGTTAATAATAGTAAACATATTGCATATGAAATTTGATGTTTTACACCATTTCTTCAGTCATAATCTTATCTTATGCATTGAGAGGCATAAAGCTATAAAATACCAGGATAAGCAAGCAGAAACTAGAGTAATGTGGAATAAGGAGACACAGATAGTTCCAACAGTAGTAGCAGCAGCAGGTATACTTAAATATGTACCCAATACACCTAACTCCATGTAAAATGCAGAAGAAAGCAATTATTGGTATATTGCAGGTGCCTAGAAGAGTACTCTTTGCAAATATCAAAGAATCAAGCAATTCTAATTTCATAAATATTGACTTAGGAATAAGGTCCATCCCAGTCTCGGTATTAGAAACCCTAAACATTTGGAGAAATAAATTTTTTTTACCTAGTTCTTGGCATAAACTGATCATTTTTTTGATCATCCCTTTTATCGGGTTATCAAATTTTAAATTCATTGCACATACATACATACTTGTATATTGATGAAGGAATAAGATGAAATTGAACAAATTCAGAATGAATTTAAAAAATGCAGGACAACTCGTATAAGCCTTGGGGAAAATCAGATTTTAATTATTAGCATCTTTAGCTTATTCAGATGGTAAAGAATTGGTTAGAGCAAGGTTTGTACCATAGCTCTTATCTGCCATCAATCTTTATTTTTCCCTATGTACTATGAGCTATTCATACAGCAAAATATGATCAAAGCTTTCTCAAAAACCTTGTCACTGACATAATACATTTCAAGAATAATTCACGTACACCACCCCACAAAACTTCAGATCTACAGCAAAGAAAAATTAGCTCCATGGAAAAACATGATATATTTATCAAAGCTCTTATGGGTATTTCACATACTATCAAAAAGCGATACTATGATTGCTACTGTTGAGACAAATGTTAAGCATAAGGAATATTTAAATATATTAGGGATGCCATCAAGGATGCTGAGAGTACTGTTGGATAACTACTGAAATGTGATAATAAATTAATAGAACTCTATGCATGTGGAATGGGCATACAAGTGAAGTGTGGGATTCCAGTTAGAATGTGCTAGTCACACATTAACCACAATTTAATTATTAATTTGTTCTAAATGGACATAGGAAATGGACATTCCAACTCTGCATAAAGGCAGTATATGCACACATTCATGAAATGCTTAGTATAATTATAACAGCAGTGATCACAGCCAACCCACAGCATGGTAGCTATAGTACAAAATAGGTACTCATTATACACAACAGAAGCACTTTTCATTAAAGACCATGAAAAGCATCTACAAAATAAAAACCTCTAAATAATTTATCTTTAAAATGTCGACTGCATATAGACGAATGTGCACACCGCTGAAACACTTATGAAAAACCCATACTGCCAAAACTTCAGAAAGTCAACAAAACATGGAACATTGACATTTCTGACTGTGCCACACCTGCAAACAAGTGCTAATATAGGTAAAAAAGAAGGCGGGATTTTGTGGTTCAGAATATCGGTGCTCGAGGTTTTGAGAAGGCACAGCTTGGAGTTTGTGGAAGCAGTTTCAATGCTGTGGCCATCAACATTTTGAAGGTAAACCCTCTAAAATCTCCCCAAATCATAAAACCCTTAGTATTTTTTACTTAAATTGTATACATCTGCAACTGTAGGTATTGGTTTGCTATACAACCACATTGTTTTTAATCTCTGGGTTAAAATGTACTTTGTTTACTCAAAATATTTTATTTTTTTAGAAAAATGTTACAGAATGTATTGAAATTTAATTACATTGTATTAATTAAATATAACAGTACAAATTACAAATAAACTGAATGACAAATAAAATATTTACAATAGATGCAAAAACCTGAGACCAGATTATAAATAAATAACACAAGCCATAAATACAATTTTAAATGTCAGTTAATATAAGCAGAGGTAAGATGAATAAATTTCAATGAGAGCTAATACTTTCAACCAATGATTATTTTTAAGGTTATTAGGGGAAAATTGTTTTTCTTATTTGCTGTTTCTTTTGTTGCAGTATCTTCAAATAGATAAGAAATTCTTCAAACCGTGGTGCTGAAGGATTCTTCCAATTTTTTTGTGAGTTTTTCTGGCCACAAGAAGAATTATCCAGGTTAGATAACAAAAGTTTTTTTCTAAAACAAAACCATCTCTTTTGTTAAAATGAAAGAATCAGAACATAAAATTTTAAAACATCTTGTACTTTTTCCCAAAATTTACTTATCAAATGACAATCATAGAATATGTGTGACCAATTAACATAACTATTTGTCTGGACTCAATAAACTTTTTTTATTAATAATAAAATAATTAGATTTAGAATTATTAAATTATAAATTTGAGTTTTTAAATTTCTATATAGCAGACTTCAATTCTTCTACTGTTTCAGTAGAATTTTACAGTGTTAATAATATATCATCAGAGACTAGCATCATTTTAGAATTATGTTCTTAATTAATCTGCAAACCTTGGATTTTTAAATTTGAATTAAATAAAATTACAAATATCTCAATAGCTAAATCAAAAAGTAAAAGTGAAAGAGGACAACTTTGCTTAGTTCCTAGTGTTATATTTATAAAATTTGAGTTGAATGGACCCAATTTAACATATGCCATTATTATTATTATTATTATTATTATTATTATTATTATTATAATTATTATTAACAAGTTAACTTTGAAACAAATAAAACACAGCAGGACACCAATCCAACGGAGCTCGGACCCAGCCACAAAAGTAAAACCAAGTAGAGTAAAGCACAAAAACATGCGCCGGGTCCTATGGCAGTTTATCCAAGTAATTTGAGTATCCAGATGAAACGAAACGAAACAACACACTCCTATTAAATCTCCTTCATACCACGACACAGGATCCATAAAACACAGCTGTTTATTTGAAAACGTAAGCGCTTTCACCCAACAGCTTCATCAGACGTCTGATGAAGCCGTTGGGTGAAAGCGCTTACGTTTTCAAATAAACAGCTGTGTTTTATGGATCCTGTGTCGTGGTTTGAAGGAGATTTAATAGGAGTGTGTTGTTTCGTTTCGTTTCATCTGGATACTTAAATTACTTGGATAAACTGCCATAGGACCCGGCGCATGTTTTTGTGCTTTACTTAACTTTGAAACAAACCTGATATGAAAATCATACAAAATTAACACCTCAAATAAAAAAAATTCCAATCCAGTGAATCAAATGCTTTTTCAATGTCTAGACCAATAAAAATAAACTCATGTTTCTTACTACTAACATCTATAAGAGAAATACATATTTTTACATTATCAGAAGTTTGTCTTTTATATATAAAACTTGATTGATCTAAACTGGTTAAGTTTGGTAAAATTGATTTCCGTCTATCTGCCAAAATAGACATAAAATTGTATAGTCTACATTAAGTAGAGAAATTGGTCTATATGAAGAGCATAACTGTGAATTTTTACCTTCTTTTATAACTGGCATAATTAAGTAATTCCAAGAAAAAAGCATTTATTGTTGATTTTGTACATTTATCATAACATTATGTAATTGAGTTATAGTTTTTGGCAAAATAATTCACATAATTCTGGGATAAGACCATCAATTCTAGGAGCTTTATTAGAATTATTAATTGTTAGTTTTTTATTTACTTCTTTTATAGATATAGGTTTCAATAAATTATTTTTTGTAAGGAGGATTTTAAGTAAAGAATGATCAATTATTGATTGTAAATCTTAAATTATCTACTTCATTAAGTAGTCATGTTTTATAATCTTTCATTTTAGTAACATATGCTGGGATTCTGAAAACAAGTGACACTCTTTTAAAATCTGTTTCTATTTTTAAAATGAATGCATTGCAGTCTGAAAACAGACAAAGTATACTATTAAAATTGATTATTCTAGAAATGATGTTTTGAGAGAGCAATTCTTGTTTTAGTACTGTAGTTAAAATAATAACGAGTGAAATTTCATTACTGTCTTTAAAGTTATTGGGCATCTTTAAAATAAAAATATTCTTTCCAGGATTTAAATATTTAGCAATGGGAAGTAATTTAACATTTCTACAAGAGTTGAATTCTGAATTATCCAAAAGACAATTAAAATCTCTGTGGAGAATTAAGTTTCCCTTGTAATTATTAATTATAAAATCAAGATTTTTTTCTGGACAATCTAACTCCTATTCCAGGAAACTAATGTAGATTGGCCTAAGTCCTTATTCTTTTTCTATATTTTATAATGTTGTCATTCAGCTTATCCTGGTTAGGGGTCGCCACAGCAGAACTCCGGTCCAGTAATGTTTGGTAGCAGATTTTTACGTGCCGAGTTACCAGCCCTGATGCACAACCTTCAACGAAGGCACGCCCATTCATGCATGCCTTCACACAGAAGACGCTTTAGCTGAGAATCGAACGGGACAACATCTCGCTGTGAGGCGACAACGCTACCACAGCACCACTATTGCGGGACTAAGGTAAATAGACCCTTTTTCTTAATATTTAAATAAAACATGAGGCATTTGTATCTCTTTTTTTCCATAAAAGAGCTGCTCCTCTTTTTTGGATTTGAAAAAAATGGGCTAACACCAAATTTTTGTAAGAAAACTATGCCTAGTGAAGGAATAAAACACTAATTATTTAAGTCTAAATATTTTAAAAAAGTTCACCTTCTTTTTCATATTAGTTTAACCATTAACATTTAATGATAAGTTTAAATCCATAATGTAAGAAAATAAAAGGATATTTTGTATACTTTTTTATAACACAAAGAAAAAGTAATATAAAAAGGTTAAATATGGGCTTGCATTAAAACTGTAAACAAAGAAAAAAGTCTCAGGCAAAGTAAAACAAATATATTAACAAAAGCATTTATTTTTAGAAAATAACTAATCATGGAATAACTACAATTCCTAGTCTTTATTCAGAAAAAAAAATCTCAAAACTATTTCTATGCTACATTATATGAGCTCTGTAGTGAGAAAATTAAATTGGGAACTATATAGAAATCAATTTAATGACAAAAAAGAATCTTTATCTTAATAATAATGTGTAAAAAGGAATAATCAACATATATAAAGATATTTCTTATCTTAACTCTGCTAGATTAGTGTTTTCTTCTATTTCTCAACTTTAAACATAGTGTATTTATGAAATATTATTATAGAATGAAAATATAGGGGCGGCCACAGTGGTGCAGTGGTTAGCATTGCCACCTCACAGCAAGAGGTTCTCCCTGTGGTCGTGTGGGTTTCCTCCATGTGCTCCTGTTTCCTCCCACATCCCAAAGACATGCTGCAGGTGGACTGGACACTCTAAATTGGCCCTTGGTGTGAGTGTGTGCATGTGTGCCTTCTGTGGAAGGTAGGGTGCCGGGCTGGCAACTCTACACTGTAAAACTCCACTGCCAATCATGAGCGGACAGGTGATCCGCTGTGGCAACCCCTAACCGGGAAAAGCCGAAAGAAGAAGAAGAATAGAATGAAAATATAAAATAGTATAGCTCATAGAGATTTTAAATAAATAAATCTTAGTGAATGTAAATATGCATGCCATTTTTAATTTCCCCATGTCATCAACCAAGAGTAGAAGATTAAGTGGATGAGAATGAAAGTGAACAGGGAATTTGTTCATAGTGATGACTGTCATCTTAACATTTATTAACTTAATATTCATAGCATTTTTGTCCTGAAAAATATTATATCTGACTATTATTTCATTACTAAAACTTTATATAAAAAATTCAAAATGAATTCCATAAATATCAGAGTATACTTCCTTTCATTGTTGCTAACCTGATGAAATAATTAGTGTTTTCAAAACAATCTAAAAAGCAACATAGTATCTCTTGAATATAAAACTGTCTCCAAAGCATCAAAAATATAATGTGCTGTCCTATATATGATCTTATACGAAACTTCTACGTAGAGTTTTTTTTACTTTCTTTCCTGAAAACACAGTATATCATACAAGGAGAGAATATTCATATGTACTATAACTTTGAATTGAGTATAAATAATTTTTCTTTCACCTATAGAAAACTATATTCTCAAGGATTATAAACTAGTCCCCAAAACTTCTAAAAAAGAAGCATGTACTCCAGTTTGAGATACTAGCTATAAAATAAAAAAAATTAGCATTATTATACCTTCATATCCTTATTTCTTATAATATTTTGTCATGATCTTCTATTTTATTCCCTCCCTCCTGTAAAATATCTCATCAATGTAGAAGTATAGTGTGCAAAGCTATCTTCTTGTTCCTATTTAAACAACAATTCACCACTACTCACCCCTTCTCTCAAGAGCTGAATTGTACTTCAGACACTCAGTATGTTGTACATTTCATTTTGAGGGACATTAATATCACATTGACAGACACAGCCCTATTTATGAAACCTAAATCTTCCATCATTTTGACAGTAATGTCACATGTACCAAAACTGGCATGGAGGCAAACTATGAGCCATACAGTTACTCCATCACTACCCTGGTATCAAAATACTGACCCTCCACTTTCCAGTGATACCATTGAGTCTCACTGCCGAACAAAGTGTATTCCTTGTTGTCTTCCCTAATACATCTTGTCCTTAGAAGCACTGTAGCACAAGTTCTCCCATAGGTGGTGCTAAGAAAATTATCATGTAAAACATGACAATCAACAAAACAAAGCTACAGTGCATTACATTAGTCATATGCAACAAACTCCAAGGTTGTTTTATATTAGAGAGCAACAGATTTGCTTCATTGTACTGATCATTTACAGCACACAGAACTCAGGTGTCATTAATGCCACTCATCAGGTACTCAGCTGCTATTTTCAGCCACTGACAAAAATGTCTGTATAAATTTCAGTTCAAAGATGAAAACGGCTCTTTTGACAGCAGTATTTTTGACAAATCCATGATTATTCCCCTTCAGTAATGCATGCATATATAAAGCTTTGGAACAAACACTTACATGAGAGGTGGTGTACCTGAATGAAATTCCATTAAATTAAATGGGATTGTATTAATACTGCATCTCCCTACCCAGATATTAACACATACTGTAGCATTTGAGAAAATACAATAAATAGCACCCCCCCCCCACAGACAGAATCATGAATACAGCTACATATGGTGCAATAATTATAAATCTACTGCTATAAACAAACTAGATAATAAATGAGAAGGATAAATGTAATGCTGCACTGCAGTATACCCTACAGGTATAACATTATATTATATTTATACATTAGAACAAAATACTGGAAGTACTTTTAGTGTGGCTGTCTCAATGTGTGTGAAATGCACCAAGAATCAGCACAGAAAATGTTTTCAGAGCTATATTATGCATGATATTAGAGACATTTTTCAGTGGAGGTGCCATAAGGGGAACAATACACAAAGAAAAACAAAATTGAAAGAAACTACACAGATTAGATTAGATTTATTCTATGTGGAAGCTATAGGTCACTGACTATGTTCCCTTGATTTATGTTGCTGTGCGTATGCAGTTTTAAGACATTTGCATTTTAATGTCCTGACCACTGATCACACTAAGTTTGCTCAATACGCTAAACATTGTGCCTTAAACAGGACAAAATGTTCACTGTGATGACAGTCAAGGTGACCATCATTGTCCTGTATGAAATAGGAAACAACATTTGTCTTGAAAATAAGTACAGATTCTTTAATCAGTGAAAATGCCTAAACTTTTCCCAATGCAGACCCAGTGAGTGACAATCATTCAAAGGAACAGACAGCAAGATCATGTGAAGAGCAACCATGCATGCAAGTTCCTGAAGGAGCATTATTTCCAACCCGAAATAATCCACACAATTCAGATATGTATTCCTGCATTTACATTCATGAATTACCTCAAGGAGTCATATACCATTGTCCGCATTTCTACCTCTAAATGTACTCATCCTCTACATTTATTTGCTCTCCCATTCTCGTTCCACCTTAACTCCTTCCTATACACCTGTATGGTCTAGATTGTCCATTGGACCAGACTGAACACTATATAGATATCTAAATATGAACACTACTCTCAGCTTCCCTGTCCAAAAAGAAACTGGCCAACAAACAAGACAGTGTCACTTATATGCAATCCAGTGCTGTGCCACACAACCAACCAGTAAGACATGCAACACCCACCAATGTCAGTTAATCAATGTATTGTCTCCAAATGAGCAGCGTGCTGTCACATTCCCTAAGTCAGCCTACTACCATGGACTGCCCATGGCTCAAAATCTGACTCATTGCCCCATGAACCAGTCACAACAAATAAATAAACAGCTGAAGGAAATCAGTAGAAACAGCAAATCAGGGAAAAGAACCACCAACAATTATCCCATTACACCCAAAGGCAAGCAGAGAGAGACAGAAATGAATGGAAGCCCTAGAGATCACCGTGATGCAAAGCAAGAAGCATCAACAAAAAGCAAGTCACCATCCTTTGATTTAAACCATTAGCAAGAACACATGAGAAATTAAACCAAGGGCTGTTCCCATCACTTTGCTTCAAAGCCTATGCTTTCAACACCACATGTTACTACCACTCCAACTAGATACACATAAATGCCTTCAATAAAAATATCAGCTTAAGAATTCCTTTCCCTTGTATAGCATCTCTCTCTCACCCCCTACACCAGCATCCATAAAGAACGACAACTTCCGTCTGGGCAACCTTCCAACTCTCATACACTGCGTAGGAAGATTAATGTACAAAAGAAGCATCAACAGTTTCAGTAATTCTAGAATCCAGGATTTAGAGCTGGTGAGAAGAAAGGTAGGAAAAAAAAAAGAGCTGATTCACAAAACCAACCAAAATTAAAATTCAAAGGAAGACGCATGCGATAAAAAAAAAAAACTTACCCTTCAAATGTTCACACCCCACGTAAAAGAGCAAACACAGGGAACATCCAATCAACAACAACAAAAATAACAGAAGTATAAATGAAAACATAAGCAAGGATTCACTCCTCCAACCATCTCTCATCCCCAAACCATCAAAGAAATACTGCTAATCTTTAAAGTTCCAAGACTATCAGCTCATAATAAGCAAATAAGCATATACACAGGTCTATAATAAAATTGTGTTTTAACAAGTCTTCATAAAATAAATGAATCATCAGTATACAAGAAAATAATATTAAATAAAAATATGTGTTAAAGGGGAAAAAATTAAAATAAGGTCTAACTTACTTACAAGCTTGACATAGTGAAATGAGTGATAGGAAGTACTACTATTATCTTGAAGAGGACCCTCCCATTTCCTGTCAGCACAACATTATATTTAAGGAGATAGTGGCAGAAAATATAAATATATAAGAGAACATAGATAGGACAGGGATAGACAAATTGAAATAGCTATTTTCTGAATGACTATTCTATAACATTAAACAGATGGATAAAATATTCTTATGTAAATATAGTGAATACAAATATGCAAGAAAAATATAAGGTGAAAGCAAAGAAACAAGACAGAGAAAGAGAAGCAAAACAGTGATTAAGATTAGAGATGAAATAATGAAAGACAGTATCATTTAACATATATTTATACACACGCGCACACACACATATATATATATATATATATATATATATATATATATATATATATATATATATATATATAAATTTGTGTGTATATGTGTGTGTGTGTGTCCTCTTCACATTGATGACACTTCAAAATGCCAAATTTCATAAGGCCGAGACCATATGAGTGACATTTGAAACGCCAACAATGCAGAACCGGCATCACCGTACAGTGATGAATGGAAAGATTTCCATTCCTGCACTGTAGTGTGATCTCAGAGTTGGTATATTTAAGTTCATAGGTTCACAAGTTCATAGGTAGGTACTAGGCTATTGGCCCTAGGGCCTATATAAGCCTAGCCAAAAAGATACCATGGCTTTTGCCACCCAAGAAAATTATTTTCCTGTGCCCCTGTCGAGCAGAACCACTGAGGTGATCCCCGGGGCGGGGTGAGTTTCCTATTTCCCATCCAATCATCAAGATTTTTCTTGAGTGCTAATGAGGAGCTTTCTTTGATATAGATAGGTAGTTTGCTCGAGTATGGGAAGTCTCTGGGACAGGAATCTATCCCTCCAGCATGTTCTGTTCATTGTGGTGACAAGGTTTAGGTCCCTAGAGCATGTAGCTTGGAGGGATTGGGAATTCTTTAAGTGGAGCATGTCCAGCAGCTCTGGGTTTGACATAGCTTTGTATGTTAAGCAGAGATCACCTCTGAGTAGATGATATGCAACAGAGTAAACCTGGAGTTTTTTAAGACTGCATAGGGCATCTGTTTGATGCTGGTAATCCCCGTTTTGAGCTATTTCTGTGGCCTTTCCAGTTGTTGTAGCTGTCTTGTGAGATACATACCAAAAGGGGCATTGTACTCTATAATGGGTCTAATGAGTGACGAGTAGAGGGGAATAATGACCTCTTTTTTCCTGGATTAGAAACCTTTTGTGATGAGGTGTGCCATGTAGAAGAATTTCCTGACTACTGTGATTATCAAAGGAGAGACTACTGTTCACCTGTGTCCCAAGGTCTCTTATCACACTTTTGGTGTTAAGTAGACTAACACCTATGTGGTAGCTCATGGGTATAGAGTTTTTCCCAAAAGGGATGGCAATGCACTTTTTGGCACTGAACTAGAAGCCATGGCTTCAAGCTCAGTGCCAAAAGGGATGGCAATGCACTTTTGGCCTGAGCTTGAAGCCATGGCTTTGACACTAGGCATCTGTCTCAGTGAGGCCTTTTTTGTAGGATGTCCACATCATTAGGAGTTTTGATTATGGCTCCTAGTTTGCAGTCATCTGTGAACTTCATTAGCCAAAGACCTTCTGTGGTAGCCTGTACTTCAGAAAAGTACATACCAAACAGGAGAGGACATAGGACTGAACCCTGTGGTACTCCACTTGTCACTGGTCTGAACTTGGATTTAGAGTCTGCTACTTTCACAGTGTGGGTTCTGTCAGTGAGTCAGTTGGCAACCCATCTTGTGACATAGGGATTTATACCTAGTTTAGTGAGTTTATCTATAATTCCAGAGTAGGGTATGGTGTCAAAAGCCTTGGTGAGATCTAGATAGGCTGTGTGAACCACCCTACCCTTGTCTATGCCTTTGGTCACTTCAAAGAAGTCTATTGGGTTCAGGAGAAATGATCTTCCTTTTACAAACCCGAACTAGGTGGGGTCCAGAGTTTGGAGATTACCAATGTCTTTGTTTATAAGTTCCATGGCCTTGCAAACCAGGCTCATTAGGCTAATGGGGCGGTAGTTCCCAGGGTCCATGGTGGCTCCCCCTTTGTGGAGTCGGATAACCATTGCTGTGCACCATTCAATTGGCACAAAGCCTGAGGTGAAGCTATGACTGAACATGGTGCTTAGGTGGGGTGCCAGTTCATTCTGTAGTTCATGTAGAAGCAGCCTGGGATGTTGTCAGGTCCCATGGATGCTGCGTTCCTGGCTTTGGAGAGTTTTTTACCTGTGCAGGCATGATTACAGGAACTCTGCATTTTTCCAGTATAGAGATGGGCCCTTTAGGGGGCGAGAGGGGGGAAAAGTTGGCACTGAACCTATCTGCTAGGATGTTGGCAATATCAGTTGGTTCTGTATGTTTAATGCCATTGTGCTGTAACTCAGATCAGATCTGAGTGTTGCCATTGAGATTCTTGACATAGCTATAGAATGCTTTGTGGTTGTCATTAGAATCAGTGGTGATTTTGTTTTCGTAACTAGCTTTGGAGGATTTTATGAGGGATCTCAGCTTTTTACTGAGGCTGACCAGGGAGTTCCTCCAATCATGGGATTTTACTCTTTTTTGCAACAGTTTCTTTCTTGTTGTAGAGTTTGTTTATGGAACATATCATTATGTGGGGTGTGCAGGCAGAGCCCCCCCACAGGGGTTGTTGTTTTTTACTTTTGTTTTTCATATGTTCGACATTTCAAATGTCGATCATATAGTCTCGGCCATATGAAATTTGGCATTTAGAAGTGTCAAACATATGAAGTAAATCTATCTAGATATCTCTAGATGTCTCTAGATATCTCTAGATATATATAGATATATATAGATATATATAGATATATATAGATATATATAGATATATATAGATATCTCTAGATATATATAGATATCTCTAGATATATATAGATATATATATATATATATAGATATATATATATATATAGATATATTTATCTCTCTCTCTCTCTCTCTCTCTCTCTCTCTCTCTCTATATATATATATATATATTTATCTCTCTCTCTCTCTCTCTCTCTATATATATATATACATATATATTATATATATATATGTCTCTATATATTTATGTATATATATGTATATATATATATATATATATATATATATATATATATGTATATATATATATATATATGTGTGTGTGTGTATATGTATGTATATATGTGTAATGTAAAAGAATTATAGATGTGAGACAAAATATTTAATATATATTATAAGAATAAAAATAAGCTAAAAGCTTTATCTTGCGTAATAAAAAAGGAACTTTAATATAATATTCGTTTCTTTTGGTAAAAGGTATAGTATAGTCATGCATAAAATTAGTTCTTTACACTGTTTTTATAAATTAGTCATTAGTGGAATCTATTTTCTGTTTTTTCTTTTTAACCTCAGACTAAGCATTTTTTTCTGAAGCTCTTTTGTTGGTAGATGAAATCTAGTCCATATCTTCTGAGAGAGAGAGATGATATTATTTTTGATGAAAGAAAGTGTTTCTTCTATAGTATTAAAGATTCTGATACCAGAGAGGTTGTATTTTTGCTGAGAAAATTAATTGAGCACAACTATTATTTTGTTTTTTAGACTTGATTAATGGCCAAGTTATTTTATAACTCAATTGTCTTAAATAGTCATTATCAAATCTGATAGTAGATTATTCAAACTTCAACTTTGTCTTTCACCAAGCAGATTTTAACAACAATCCTTTGTCTAAGTAGGAAATAAATTTGACTATTATTGATCTGGAACAGACAGGTGAACTTGTGGGAACTGGTATTCGAAATGATCTGTAAGCTCTTTCAATGCTATATGAAAAATCTTCCTGTAGATTGTGACTTTGGTATCCAGGATGTCAGGAAACGAGACCATATAATCTCCTTTAGTTTTTTCTTTAAGCCAAAAATTCTTATGTTATTTCTTCTTTCACAATTTTCCAAATCATCTAATTTTTCCATTAACCAGATATTATGATTTTTAGTGATTCTGTTTGGGAGTCATTTTCTTAATGTCTGCTATCAATGCCAGGTAAAGCATTTTCAAGAGCTGATACTTTTGTCTGTAGTTGTCGATATAAGTATTTGAAAATATTAGTTTATTTAAGAAACAGAAGAGTCTGTATGGTTGTTTTTAGAGTTGCTCATCTTTATACAATGTAAGAATTAATCCACATAAATAATTTGACCGAAAATGTTATCAAAATGCTCTCAAACTTGAGGATAGTCAAACTGAAATAGACAAAAAACTTATACAGTTGAAAAATAATAAATTTATAAGTAATTCCTGTCACTTTTTATAATTTATTGAGAGCTCTGAAAAGAGCTGTTATCTCTGCCATCTAGGCTCCACAATAGCCTTTGTGCTTAAAAATGTACTTTTTATGACAACAGCAAAAAAATGTTTTTATTAAAGTAAACTGCTTAACAGTTAATGAACATGTACCCTGCTACTTTATCCATTTTTCATTCACTCAACAGCTTCAAAAGTTTGTAGGCAGACCACTTGGTTATTTGGATTTAATTTTTTTTTAGGAAAGTTACAAAATCAATATAAAAATTGTAAATCATTTCAACTATAACATATAATGAAAACAAAATTCAATATTTTGAGTTAGTAGAGTAGATATTTAGTATTCATCATTTTGACAATGGTTGATTACACCTCAATCTTTAATATCTTAAACATCAAATTTCATTTATAAAATTATATAGACTTCAACAGATATGAACAGTAAAACCATGACTCAAGCCTTCATAAGTAGCAAGGATTTTAAAGGAAGAATCTAGGATGAGGTAATATACTTCCACTTTGGTTTTTAATTCACTGTTATTTTTATACTTAGTATAGTACAGTTTAAGTTCCTTTTATGTAATTAAGTGTCCCATGCTGCTAAGCTGCATGTGTGAAATGTCAGCTTGCAAGTTAAAAATAAAAGACCGTTTAGTGATCTTTCATTATTGCTACTCTAGAAAATTCTTCATACTGCTTTTTCTTGTGTGGGGTGGGGACAGTGGAGACAAATGTCCAACAACACTAATTTCATGTCCTAACCAGCAACTGATCACATTCACAAACAGTCCCCATAGTACATGGCATAACCATTAAATTCCCCACAGATGCATACTGTAGAAACCCAGTGAATTCATATTGCGTCAAAATCATCACATTGTCACCCTTTCTCTTTCAGAATGTACAAGTGTTGGTAAAGAGTTTCTGATGTGTACTGGAAGAACACGCATCTTAAATTATGAATAATAAAATGTAAATAATTAAATTATTAAAAATCACATTACTGTTCATAATCTCAATTTACCTGTCACTTTAACCTGATGTTGTCTTTATAAGCCCAACACATCTGCATTTTACAAGAATAGCGGTGTATTATCCATGTTTTACAGCAACTGGTACCATCATATAGTTGATTTTTTGCCCCCAGTCCCCAAACTATGAACTCGTAGCCATTTAAAAATGGATTACTAATAGGTATAACATTTCATCTGTTGCCTACACCTGCCCTTATCCCACTTTGGTGATATTGATTTCTGGTTTGTGAAAAGGGCTCACTTTTTCAGGGCAAAATAACCTGATTACACTTTTTGTGGCTGAAAGAAAACAGCAAATACTGTTCTAGGCCACGAACTAAGCATTGATGTATTCTGCCTATATACATACATACCTCTAATGACCAACAGTTACACAAATTAACTTTCTACCAGGACCAGAAAGGGGCAAGACCTCATCTCTGTTTAACAGAAAGAAATGAGACCACTCCCCATGCTATTTAATACTCTCTACAACTATGCCCACCTTCATATCTTTCTATATGCATTTTGGAACCTTAGTTACCAGACTGCAAAGAAAATATTGTCAGCAGGACATTCAGTGGGCAGCTGTGAAAAGATGTCATGTAATAAAGCGGAGTTTACAGATGTTAACTTTCTGCTAGTGCTTTTTTTCATTAACAGGGGCTAGTGTGTTAGAAAAGAACCATTACCACAGCATTTTCTTGTTCATACTGTATCTTTGCCTCTAAAGCAGTTACTGTTCATGATATTATCACTTGTCCACAATAGCAGACTTTAATGTAGCATGTTAATTTATTTATTTATTGCTTTTATTCACCAGGATAGTCTGACTGGATACAAAGCCCTTTTTCAGCAGAGTACCAGGGAGAAAAGCTCCAAAGACACAAGTTTAGGTACAATAGTAAGACACAATAGAAAAAAATGTACAATTATAAAATAGAGTAGTATAGAAGAAAAGTATTATAGCAGCGAAGTGAGTTCTACACATATATGCTCTGTACAGAAGAATGCAGCTATGGTGATGTAAACTACTGGAAAAGAAATTTAGGGAGCGCAGGCATTTTGCTCTGCTAGGAAAATGGATTGTGAGAAATGAACATTTAAAAGAGGAAAGAAAAGAAATGAAATAGTCAAAGCAAAAGCTGAGGATGCCACTTGGAGACACTCAGACAAACTGTTGTGGGGGGGATTCAGAACACAATCGAGAAGGTAGTACTTTGGTGAGGGGGTGGTGGCACATACTAAGGGAGTCCTGTAGCTCACATAGGCTGCTAATCACTCTCATACTTCAATACAAGTTCGGGCAAGCAGGTAACTCAAACAGTAGGAGTGTTTTTATTTATACAAATCTGTAGCATAACTCTTTGGTAAAAGAAACGTAGAATTAGTGTGTGTGTACATGTATGTGTGTATGTATGACTGTGGGATTTCTCCTGCATTGCCATTTTTCCAGTATCTAAGATACATGCTGTTTAATAACTGCTTACTCTAATAGTGCTGACCTAGCACTGCAGTGATTTTCTCTTGTATGTTATTTATAACTGAATCTTTCTCTGAGAGACAAACTCAGTAAGTAGGGTGAAACTATTTAACAAAGAAAGGCAAATTAATTTTAAAGATTCCCTTACCATGACATATCAATGGAATGCATAAGTAATAAATAGGAGAGGAAAGATAGAGCTGACGGACAGTGTACAAATGTCTCTGATTTTCAGGGACACACGTTTTTTTACTTCAGAAAGATACATTGTATCTTGTACAAATAAGGATCTGGGGACAAATTCTGCAAAACATTTGCAGAGGTGTCAGAGTGGCATAGTGGCTAGTGCTGATACCTCACATCAAGAGTTTCCCCTATTTGATTCTTTGCCAGGATGCTTTCTATTTGGAGTCTGCATGTCTTCCCTGCGTTTGCTGGGGTTTACTCCGGTTTCCTCCCACATTCCAAAGACATACCATAGGTGGATTGGACGCACCCTAAACTGGTGTGTGGTCTGGAAGAGCTACAACCACAGGGCTAGCTACATGGAGGTGTAAACCTTAGGTCTAGATTGTCACTGAAGTGACACCCTGATCGCATCTGCAAAAAAGGGGTTGTGGATGGATTTGCAGTTTCACTGTCTTGTCTTGTCGAAAAAAGCATGTTTGTAGAAATGCTCTTGGTCTAACATCATTCTTAGACCATAATATTATTCAGGCTATGGTTGATTTGAAACACATGTATCTGATGCTGTAGTAAAAAAAAAAAAAAAAAAGAAAGCAAATAAGAAAAAAAAACAAGAAAACAGACGGAAAACAAAGTACTATACAATTCTAAAAAATTGTTAATAAAATATTTGTTCAAAAAACTAGATTATGTCCTATAAAACCATATAACATTCTGTCATGCAACCGCTGTTTTAAAATGCTTATTTCATCTCAGTCTTAAACTACAATTAACACACATTTTAAAAACCGTTTCATGCAGAATGCATGGCTATTTACAGAATGTTTTTTACAGTGTAATGGATTGATTTAAAATAGAAGTTCAAAAATGTATACCCATAAAGTGACCTGCGTTCTGATGCAGTTATTCTTATTTTTCCTTTCCTTTCCTTTTTTTTTTGTTTTTTTTTTTGGTAATATTATATGGGCTGTGCCTGATTTAAAATATATGTACTTTAGTCACAGGTAAAAAGGGGTCTACTACAGATATCCACATGCTTGCAACTTGAGACATACTTGCTGGTTGCAGTTTGGTTAATAAAGCAAGTTTTCAAACTCCCACTACTCGGATCTTCATTTCTACATAGCCTTTCCAATAACCAGACCCTATAAAGTTTATAGCCCTACCAGAACTCAAAAGCTAACCCTAAAACTCCCACCCATTTCCTATCCTGAGTCCTCACTCCCTTACCCTAAAACTCCACTCTCTCACCCTAACCCTAAAGTCCCCAGTCACTCCCTAACCTTAAAAGTCCAACCCCAAACCTAAATTCCTGATTGCTCCCTATCCCTCAAATTCTCCTCCCACTCCATAAACCTAAAACTGCCTTCTTATTTCCTAACACTAAAATCTCCCTCCTGTTCCTTAACCCTAAAATCCCAATCCCACTCCCTGACCCTAAATTCCTCCTCCTACTCCCTTCCCCACAGCTGCCTCACCGACCTTGCTTGAACTTGATTAACATGTTCAGGTAAGCTGCTTGTCCAAACTCGTATTCAAGTTTGAGAGAAAGTAGCAGCCTGCATGAACTACAAGATGGTCATGCCCCTTGCATAGAGACAATGATTTCTGAATGCTTGTAGCAGACCAGGGTGACAGCCATAATTTAATGGAAAGTGTGCCATTTTCCAGTGTGGTCACACACACACACACACACACACACACACACACACACACACACACACACACACACATATAAGAGTCTAATCCAAATAAGAAAGCAAAGAAAAATAGGAACTTGGGTTTTAAGACCAAGAAAAATAGATTATGGCATTGCAGTTCAGAATATTAACATGAAATAAGGCATACAGAGTACTGCTAACTATACTGAATGCATTTGTAGCTTTCTTTATGCAATGGATTAAGCCAGCTGTAAAAAAATGTCACCAAGTCAAATAACAGCACCAGCAACACTTTTGTACATTGCCACTACAGTTTGCTAATACTCCCAGCAGAAAACAAAACAAAAGCAGTTAACTATTTGAACAAGCATCCCTTTTGACAATGATGTTCTTGTTATCTGGCAATGAAAGAGAGTTACGCTACCTTTCCAAAATACTTACCATATTCAGACAGTTATTAACTTTATGGCTAATGTTCAATTTTTACCAGTTATATATCACATAACATTGGGTAATTATGATTTAATCTAGTCTAAACTCACTTTTGTAAAAATAAAAATGCAAGATGTACAAAGTTTACCTTATTCTTCTGCGAAAATAAATTAGTTTTTTTATCAACAAATGAAGTCTGAAAATCCACTGAGCAGACATCATGGGGACCAGTAGAGTAATTTTCATGAACATAAATACACCTTAGTTTAAAGTAAACATCCTCCAAAATTAACAAAGTAAATGTAATTTGTGAAGCCAGGAAATATCTGCAGAATGCTATACAAAGATGGGGAATCACCATTTCCTCCAAATTATGTTGATCATCTGGGACATCAACAGAGGTCAGTGTGGCAATAAAGTGACCCTTAGTCGCTAATATCTGAAGACTAGGATTTAAAATGAACAAGTGACGTGTTTTGTAGCAAATGTGCATCAAATGTGTATGGGTACACAGGACAAGATGTACATCATATCCAAATAATTTTCCATTTGACAATTTGTATTTTGTGAAACGCTCTCATTAAGACATAGACATTAGCTACATTTACAGAATAATTAACTCTGAAACTGACAGTTTCACAAGAGCAGCATTAGAATGAACCACAAAACTGTGCAGAGGAGACATCCTAAAACTATGGACATAGTGTCTCCAAAAGAACAGAAGTTCATTAGACTAGAGCACAGCAAAATATACTTTCAAAAGACTACGGCAACATCTTTGGTAGAAGAAAATAAATGGGAGTAGGTGTTAGGAAACATCACAGCTGTGCCAAGGAGACCAAATAAACCTACACAGCAGTTGTATGTTTGCATAACTTTTCATGTAGAAGTGAGAGGAAATATGTATAAAATTTTCAGAGGAAGACTGAGAAAAGAGAGCAAGGACTTTTTTTTTCAATCTAATTGCAATTGTAAGTATAGTATGGCCTAAATTTTTAGATTTTCCTTTGTTTCTTCTTAATTTTTTCAATCTAATTGCAATTGTAAGTATAGTATGGCCTACATTTTTAGATTTTCCTTCTTTATTTCTTCTTAAATCAGTATTAATATTCATTATTACTTTCATAAATATTAGATATGGCCACGGTGGTACAGCGGTAGCGTTGTTACCTCACAGCAAGAGGTTCTCCCGTTCAATTCTCGGCTTGGCTTGGGAGTGCCTTCTGTGTGGAGTCTGCATGTCCTCCCCGCGGTTGGGTAGCGTTCGAAAGACATGCGTGTGTAAATGGGCGTGCCTTCATTGAAGGATGGGCGTAGAGCTGGCATTTCATAAAAAAAATCTACTGCCAATCATTAGCGGACCGGAGTTCCGCTGTGGCGACCCCTTACCAGGAAAAAGCCGAAAGACAAACAACAACTTTCATAAATATTAGACAATGTGCTAAATGTACATCATCATCCTACTAGGGAATGAACTTTCTGCAGCAGGGTATTAATGTTCACTTCATATTAAACTGCCATGAGGCGTGAAGTGCAAAAAAAGGCAAATGTCTGCAATCTTTTTTTTATGATTTCTAAATGTGGCTTTGCATAAAGAAAAACAAAGTAAATAAAAAAACTGAAGCAGTAAAAGCAACTGCTGTAGCAGTTACATGAGCTTGCTGTTTATCTTTTCTGAATGTGTTAAAAGAAAAAAATTAAATTGTGCAGGTCTGTGTCTGTGTGCATGTGTGCACATGTGTGTGTATGTGTGTGTGTGTGAAGGAGAGAGTGGTAGACACAGACTGAGCAAGAGAGACTAAAATGCATATGTTATACCTTCTTTGTTCAAGACTTCTGAATAAAGCCAGCAATTACAAGGAACAAAGTCAGTTTAAAAATGTAACCCTAATTCGTTTAAGAAGTGTGTAGTTTTTATTAATATATATTTTTTGAAAATAAGTATTGAATAGTAATGTTTGGCTTTAGTAACTGATTGCTGTCCTCAGTGATTTACCGGAATAACAATGTTTTTGGAGGAAAGAGCAGACATATTAGGAAAAATCAGGGATGTTCTGCAAAAGCAGGAACAGTTTAGAGGCATGGGGGTTGCAATGCCTTGCTCTGCGTGATTTTATTTTTAAATTCATTTGAGCAGCATGGGACACCTGAGGTGCACTCAGTCAAGAAAGTGGTTGTAATTGTATATTTTGTGTGTTTGAATATTAAATACTTAATTCATATTTTGGATGTAAATTACTTCCTCCAACAATTGCATATGCTACAGCAAGTTTGAGACATTAAGTGGAAGGAACTCTTTTTTACATCAAAAGTATATAAAAATGTATATACTAATAAAATGACCACAAAACAATTAGCCCACTATCTAAGTGCAATAATGCCCTGGGGGTGGTATTATAGGAGGAAAATTCGCCCTTGCAGGGGTGGATAGACACTCTGCCTGCCATGTTGGGCCACATAACACCCCTTGGCTGGACACCCCCCCTATTATTGATGAAGGCTGCAAAATATTTACAAATTGAAAGTCTGAGGCAACATGCTCATTAACTCACAATCAAAATCATTTTAATTTGTTTCAGTAGCAGTGTCTCCCCCCACAACCCCCATGTAGGAGGAGAACCTTGTACCCCCAACAATAATCACCTTAAGTAAGCTGCATCGTAGGGGAAATGGGTGCCTGAGCAACATATTGTCCTAATTTAATACTTGTAACAAAGGTGAGCCTGTTAGGTAATTAACAACTAATTTATTTGTCATATGTACAAATATCTGTGTCTAGTTTTCTTGAGCATATTTACAAAATTGAATATCTGAGACAACTCCTTGAGACCACTGAAAAATGGTCAACACCCAAGTAGCAGCCCAATTATCAAAATGCACAACTAATTGGGTATTATCCAACATTTGCAACAATAGGATAATTCAACTTTAAAAGGAGGGATCAGTATACCTGAAGTCTAATCTCTGTTTGTGAAAGTCCAAGCATTTTATATGAATATATGAAGGGCCAAGCAAACCTACACCAGTATCATTCCTCATGAGTATGCAAAAGATCAGTTCTGGGCTTCCATAAACAAAGTAGCTGTACATAATGTATAATATACCAGGACCTGTCAACTCCATGAGTCTTAACCAAAACAATATGATCCAACCCCATCCTCACCCCCTCCAACAAACTGGAGTGCATCTGCTACAAATATATGCAGTGAAATCCAACATGTTTTGTTCATTGTGATGACATGGTTAAGATCCCTGGAGCATGTGACATGGTTCAGAAAGCCTACTTTAGATTCACTGTAACCGCTTAAAAGATCAAGACCATTCCTGATGCCCTACATTTTGCAGGCTTTAGTCCTTTAGTAGTAGAACCTACTCAAAGAACTTTTTTGGCTTGAAACATGATTCAGAAAACCCAACCTTTAGATGAAAGGTATCATAGTGGTTAAACTGAACAGCCATTTGAAATTCCTACCATCATCTGAATTCAGACAATTCTCTTTGTGCTAAACACTGCCTTACCAAATTCAGAAACTAAGCATGCTGGTGATAACCTGTAAGGCAGGCAACCCTATAACCCAACATTGCATGTTAGAATATTTGGCATTAAATGACAGTTTATGTACAATGCAATGCATTACTGCAGAACATTCTAATAATAAAAAAAAATTTTGCAGTTCATCCATTTGGCAACTCAACCAACTTGAAAACAGCCAAACACCATGTTACTGGGAGCAGAAAAATCACTTACAAACGGTACAGTTTCACTAAGCCATTCTGTGGGGGAACACAACCAACCAATCTCAGTAATTAATAACAAGGACTCAGGGTAGCAACCTCTTTCTGAATGGCAAAATCTCTATGAAACTAATCAGTGTTCTCAAATGGGGAAAATTAGATGATCTCAGATGTTGGGGTGGACAGCTATTTGGAAAAAAAAACTGATATCTGAAGGGTACAAGAGTAAAGACAATCAAAAGTAAGGATTCTGAACTTCATAAGTGCAAATTTTGAAAAAATACAGTAGTGTCTCAAAGTGCCTAGCAAGTAAATAGTGAAGGTGCTGCATAAAAACATTGGCAATACATAAAAAAAGTCATCATAAAATGTTAAGGTTTTTATTTAAAAAAAACTCTTCAAATCCAAAAGGAGAATACAGTAGATGATCACACTGTGGTTGACTGTCTCTAGACAGGATCAAAGGTTAAAGAAGATTGCATCAGTAATTAGGAACTATAAAGAAACAAAAAAAAAGGAACTTTGGCATTAATGCATATTAAAAATAACAATGAAACAGGAAAAGCAGTTAGAAAAGTTAAGTACCAGATAGTACAAAATAAAATTTAATCAAAAAGGGGAGGTAAAATATTTTATAGCAATAAAATAAAAGCAAATAAAACACAAAGGCATTACTACTCAATTTTAGGAACCTCAACAAAAAAAACGTATTTCCCTGCAAGTACTCTTTACTCTGGAAAACAATGATATGTGCATCATAATAGAGACCTGGAACTCCTATATCTAACATGCCATTGACAAGACCCCTTCGCACATCATGGCTAACTGAAGGACTCTTTGTCCCTTTTAATCCATCATGCCCACTTAACTAGTATGGAGTCCCTAAGTATTAAATCCAATACCATTCTCCTAGGGGACTTAATTACCCCTTCATTAACTTGAAGATGTATACATCCTATAAATGTATGCACAGAGGTTTCTGGATTTCATCAATAAAAACTCTCTGGCCTAGCTGGCCTTCACGAATATGGGACAGCTCTGGTCCCCACTAGTTGTAACTCCCTCTCTGGTCAAATTGGACCACAAATCCGTCACATTCACCTTCATACTGAATCCAGAAACATCTTCCAATACCTTGGTATTCAGAGATTATGCTAAAACTGAGTGATGACCTGGTTAAAGTCAACATCCCCTTCCAACTCGATAACCCCACTGCTTATGCAGAATCCTTTACCAACAAATTTTATACACATGTGAATATCTGCACAGATGCAGCTTTACACTTCTAAAGTAAATACAATGACAAATTCTAAACTCAACCCTTATTGTGAAACCCAAATATAAACAGGTTCAATAACTAAGAAAAACTCACCGCACATAAAAAATAAATAACTCTTGATGCAAAAAAATTGAGCTGTTACTTAAACAGGGAACTCTGGACCCTGATTAAACCAATCAAAGCCAGATATGAAAAAAATACCAACCCAGACAAAGGACAACCACAAAGCCTTCTTTAATAGCCATGTTAGAAACCTAAGAAACAATCCCCCGGATTCACGAATCCTCCGTAATAAGTCTTACTCAGAAACTGCAGTTGAACGGTATGATGTCAGCATGTCATGCATATTCATGACGCCATGCTGACTCCACTCCAAGTCTAACACGGACAGTGCAGGAAGGCAGGGGGCATGTCTGACTGCCGAGCAGTCCAAAGGTCCATGCCCCTGCAAGTGTCTGAATTGTGAAATGTCAATACACATGAGCGAGTCCGCTCAAATGTCTACGTACCCAACACTACACTCCCTCACATTGTAAACCCCCAGTACAGTTATAAAAAGTAAAACTTTTATTTTTTTTTCTTCTAATTCCCAATATAGCTGCCCGTGTTTGCGCGGGTGTGCCCATTGCTTAGCTGCAGTTAGCAATGTCGACATTGAAGAGCATAATAAGGAATGTATATGCAAATTAAGCCAAACAGCAATAGCGTAGTGGTAGAGCCTTCGCACAAAGAGGAGGCATTCACAGTTAGAGTCCCACCACTCCCCTTTCTATTATGTTTTAAATTAGTATATGAAATAATTCCTGACATATATGAATAAAATTTTACTAAAAAGCATTGAAATGGCCTATGTATCGGTGAACAAAATGTATATTTATAAAGGATCCTGACATATAATTGCCCTTAATTAAGCAGCACTTTACCCAGCACAATCTAGTTCCCCATAGCTAAATAGCACTTTACCCAGCACAATATATTTGTCCATAGCTAAATAGTGCTTTACCCAGCGCAATATAGTTGCCCGTAGTTAAGCAGCACTTTACCCAGTGCAATATAGTTGCCCATAGCTAAATAGCACTTTACCCAGCACAATATAGTTAACCATAGCTAAATAGCGCTTTACCCAGCGCAATCAGTTTGCGCTGAGGTGTGCACCGCACCAACCAGCGCACCGTCTGGCAACGTGGAGCAAAGTTGCCTAAACACAGCCACACCCCCCTAGCCTGTCTGGACTGTAGTAAAATAAAAAGCAATGACAAGGTTCGAACCCGGGACACTGTGCACCATAATCAAGTACAGAACCACTAAGCCATGACAGCTTAGGATAAACGGCCACTGTTAACATACATATACTTATAAATGGTAGATTAACCATTGCTAAGCAGGTCTGCAGTCAGTCGAGAATTTTCAAAAGCGGCCAATCACAAAAAAGTGTGGGAAATGCGGCATATTTAAGCCCCATAAGCGGGAATGCTCGCCATAACTGATTGTACTCCCATCTGCAGTTAGAATGGCTGGTGCTGGAGAGGGTACATGCTTTCGAGCGCAACGCTGGGGTATCGAGGAGTCAAAATACATGGTTTGGCTCCTTGTCCACCGTCATGAGACAAGACTCCTGCAGGGCCAGTTCCAAGGGACGGAGTACAAGGCAGAGGCTTGGAACCTGTTAGTTCATGATCTCACCAGTGCCACAGGCGTTCCTCGGACTAGTGAGCAGGTCCATCACCACCATGCAGACCTGAAGAGATGGAAGCAGGACCTACTGAACCGATGGATACAGGAGGCCCGTGGGATGCAAGATGCCCCACTACTGAGTAGGTAGCCATGGAATGCAATATGTAAGACATGCTAATTTAGTCTATATAATGGATAGGTATGTCTCAATATCCCTTCATTTACTTCACAGCTGCAGGTGTCCATGGCAAGCCTATGCAGATAGGCTGCTAAGGCTATGCCACCAGGCAGGTTAGTAATTATTCTGCATGTATTGTTATATAAAATAGGTGAGAGAGCCTTAAAGGAAGTGTTTTAGCCCAATAATACAGCCATAAAATGCTCTGAATAATTCCTCTGCATGTACTGTTATATAAAATAAGTCAGAGCACCAGAAAAACTGTGTAGTAACCCATTAAGAAAGGTAAAATAAGTTAGGAATAATATCTCTGCATGTATTGTCATATATAATAAAAGAGTGAGCCTGAAAAAGTGTTGTAACCTATTAATAAAGGTATAATATGTTGGGAGGGTGGCCTAATGGTTAAGGTGTTTGCCTTGCAAACAGAAGGTACAGGGTTTGAATCTCACAGGGTATAATTGGCTAGGCTTAAAATGACTCGCAAGGGCAGTTAGCCTAGTACTAACCTATGAACTATGAACCTATGAACTTGAATATGTCTTCCGTATGCACTGTAATATCAAATAAAGGAGAGAGCCTGTAGAAAAGTGTGTAATGTAATTAATAAAGGTATAATACCTGGGAGTGTGTCTGTGTCACTTTGAAATGTTGTTGTACCCTTGCATTGTACAAACAGTACTTTTGTAATAAGTGCTGTCAACCCACAGTTGGGCAGTCCCATATAAAGTGGATGATGGAAGTGCCAGTAGCTGTGAAGCATATATACAGCCCTCAACAGTCAGTTAATGGCTGGCATGCATAAGTAAATCTGGCACACGAGTGGCTTGTTAATGTGTTCCCCAGAAATGTGAGTGTGCTACACGAAATGTAGGGTTCTGTAGAAATTTAACTGAAAATGTCACGTGAACACATCCAGATATGTAGATATAGAAATATAAATAAAATAACTATGTAGCAGTAACATCTGCATCTT